>NW_020799097.1:54516717-54541575 GCF_003259725.1 Athene cunicularia | reverse complement strand
AAGAAACTCGATGATTTGCTAATTTTGTTTTTTCACCCAGCCATCATGATGATGATCACAACCATTATTACAATGGTTATGAAAATGCAAATTCTCTTTTATTCGGTCCATTGAACTGGAAATAGTCTGCAGGAACAGACTACTGGAGTTGTGGTGCTCCAGTTCCATTTGTATTTTACAACAGCAGCTGTAGACTGAATCTCTTGGCAGGTAATACGAAGCCCAGCTCCCAACCTATGGCAACCCAACTGTGTCTTTTAAGTCTTTAAAAGGAATTTTTTGTTATAGGACTAACTGAAAATTTAGACTTGTCATGTTTCACATATTCAGTGATAAAGTATGAAATGAAAATTCTCCATATTTTGACAAAAATGAATAAAGAAATTAGGTCTATTAATTCAAATTTTAAACCTTAGAGAGAAGTGATCTCAGAATCACACTGATGAAGAGACAAAAATGTACATATCAGATGGAATTAATTTAGTGCCGCATTTCTGTTGACACCCTCCATGCTCTCCAGACAGACAGTTCCCACCATCATCTTACTCCAATCAGTAGGTCTGTGCAGTCTGAGGAACCTCTCTGTTTTGTGAACTAATTCCATTTGTAGCATATGCTGCACAGCCCATCACAGCTAAGGCCAACAGGGGTTCCTGCACCGACTTATGTCTTTTCCCCTGGGTAATTTCACACGAGTACCTGAGCGGGTTGAGCAAAAGGAGTTAAAACCAAATTTCTCTCATTATCTTTTATATAGCAAACAGACATTTCCACTCAATTTGATGAATTGATTGAGAGACTGAGCTTCTCTTCACACTGCTTTCTATTTTCACCTTCAATATAGCAAATGAAGTTCACCGTGACCAAGTGCAGAAGTGGTGCTGTGGGATGCACATGCTCTCCAGCCAGCAGCAGCACCAGGAAGAGTGAAGGCTCTGAGAGCTATGAATTCACACAGTGCTTTCACTTGTGTAGCTGGATATTACAGACATATTAATTTATTAGTTACAATGGGAGCCAGCATCGTAGTCATAGCCCACAGTGCTCTCTGGTGACTCCCTCAGTTCAGACCTACAAGGACCTGGCCAAATTCGTCTTGGGTCAGGACTGTGACTTAAACTATTGCTGACTACTTTTGTCCCAGCCTATGAGGAAGATGTCCCTTTGGGATTCAGGGTCTGCTCTGCTCTTTATCAGGAGACCGATCTGCTGGTTCAGCCTTTATTACTGCAGTCTACTGTGAGGGGTGAGAGATAAAGACCCGACCTTCAGCTGATCACTCATCCCAGGTGGGAGTTAGGGGCAGAATATTTCCTAGGAATACACAGACATCTTGCCAAATGGATTGCAGAACTAAGCTCTAGGCAGGTGATGATACATCTTTGTCATCAACAGAAAATGGGGAAGCTACCAGCAATGAAACATAGTATTTTGCAAAACCCTCATGTCACCAAACACCAGAAGGGCAGCTCTGAGTTTTCCACACTGCATTTGAACAGATAAAACTCATCCATCTGAATCTTTATGTCCTTCCAGATCTCGAAGATCTTTAATCTAGAGACCCCTAAAGCATTCCAAACCACTGAGGTACGGTTCAGCATGCCTTCTCAGCTCTCCAACTGCAGAAGCTTGAATGGCCGAGCAGGGGCGTTGGCTCTCTTGCTGAGAAGAGGACCAAGGGGTGCTGGACAGCTTCAGTTCCGATGACAACTTCTGGGCAGCAGCAATGTCTGCTACCAGCAGGATTGCACGATCTTCACACTTTAATGACCTCCAGCTATTTCCAAGGCAAACTGAGGTTATAGTCTTAGGTGATGACTTAAGCTCCTATCGTGTCCTCTGAACTTAGCTGGGATGCAAAGTGAAATTTTCAGCTAGTTCTTCCCCATCTTTTTTCTTTTCTTTCCTGTCCATTGGCAGTCACATGAAACGTTTTTCACTGGATGAAGGAAGCTTGAGTTACAGGGCATGTCTCAACACATCATTGTTGCTCATGTCAGCCAGAACCCAAAGCAAGGAACATCTGGCTTGCTTCAATGACAGTGGAAATTTGACATTGGCCTCATTGCCATTTGTTGAAAAGAAAGAAGCCAAAGGAAGTTTTGCCTCTGCAATTTCACACATGAGAGAAAGGCCATACTCCTCAACTCCTGCTGCCTGTTTGCATCATCAGTGTACTCTAACTCAGATGAAATGCTGCCTGCTACTGTGGCTTATACTGAATTGCAATGTGGCACCACAATTGTGAAGTAACCATATGACACACTTGCTGTATTTTCCAGTTGATTCTCAGAGATCCTGTTCTAGTGCTTGCATGGTTTGCTGTAGGTAAAACATAGTGCTCCATGACTTCTATCATACAGCAGTACCCTCTTTTTCAGTCCTTGCATGGAATTTGCTGGTGAGCATTGTTTAACTGATAAGACAATGGTGAGCGAGAAAGTCTTAAGCTCTTAAATGCTGAGGTTTTCTATACAGGAGGAAAATGAGGAGGGGGTTACTGAAAAACTGTCACCACAAATTCTGTTAAAATTTGGGAAACTTCATAGTTTTCCTGGAGTTCATTGGTGGAATAAAACAAATTTAAGGAGAAAACTGATAGCATTTGGAGAAAAATAGCCAAGGTTGATATAGGCAGCTGTAAGGCAAATACTGGTTTTGTACAAATCTGCATGATTTCATGCTCCTCAAATGCATCATTAGAAATTTCACAATAGGCTATCCTTTCTAAATATGTGCCTGTTAGGGCAAAACGTTTGTGTGAAATGGCTTATCTTCCTTTCCTGGGTGCCGGGAGAGATGGGAACGCTGCTTTCTCTTCTGTTTCCCTTTGCTGCTTCTGTCATCAGATGCAGAGAAAAGATGAGCCTGTGTTCTATACCCCTGCGGTACCCAGGCTGTCTAATTAAAAAGTGCAAGGTAGAATGAGTCCTGCAATCTGTTCTAATCTTATCTACATAGGAAAGAGATTTTTATGTGAAGTTAAAACACTTATATTACACTGCTCTAATTTTCTGTGAGCATCCTTACTGTGGGATAAGGGGACTTCATTTCTGGGTATTTTATATCAATCACTTGGCAAGACAGTGGTAAAGCAGTTATCCTTCTAAATGTTAACACAAAAAGGAGGAACACAACAGAAATGCTTATAAAAATAAAACCGATTTATCCTCCCTACTTTTACCTTTCAGTATTCTTTGCTGGTTTGCTCTCAGCTGTCAGCTGCCATGTGTCCTTCTGGTTTTGTGTGTAAGTATTTAATATAGTAGCAGCTGTCTGTTGTACTTTATTCTCTATTACTGTATATGAGGCTAATTCTGTTCAGTGTGTTCAAAACCAAGGTTACAATAATTGATTCATCTTGGATCCTTTGTTTATAATCTTCTGCTGAATCAAACAATATATTCCTGCAGCAATGCTCTCCCAGAATGGCATTTTTTTCTCTCAGCCATACAAACGAGGAGCACCCCTACCCTGAGAAAAAAGAAATATGCACAGCTGCAGTTACCCTTACCATGAGGGACTATGTAAGCTGTCTGGGGGGAGCGTGATACAGGTGTTTTGCATCGGGGCTCTCTGTGGTCTGGTGCATTTGCTGCAGGCAATGTGAGGCCAAACTTCAGGAGTTCCAAGAGCTCTCAGCTGAGTCAACTCACAAGACAGGTGCATGAAGGAATCAGAAGGGTGAGCACATCCTAAGTCGTCAAATCCAACCCCCCATTACTGCATACAGTCAGATCACATATTCCATCTGGCAAATACACCCTGTCCTCCTGCAAACATTATTAGGGTTTTTGTCCAGTCCCTGCTAATGTATTTGAAATCTGTTCTGGAAACTCCCTGCTACAATAGCAAAAAAATCCCCCTGATTTCTATTCCAAGTTTATGCATTCTCAGTTTCCACCCATATGTTCTTATGTGTTTAGCTCAAATAATTCTCCTTTCCTCCCTGCTAATTTATTAATTTATATATGTTGAGGTACCAATAGTCCCTCCCATTCTATCAGAAATCAAATCCATGTTGCATATGACAAACATTTTCTAGGATTTGCACATTCAGTACCTTGTTAGCAGACACATGCTTACACTGTTAAGGCTTTGGAGCAGTTAAGAGAAAAAGCTCTTTTTGGCCATCTTGAGCTGACCAAAAACCTCTGTAGCTACAGCCGGCAAAGTGCTGTCCTGAGATGGTAAATTGTCCTGTCCTATGGCATTAACACTTCTCCATCAATATTAGGAATACCTAGACTGACCCATTTGGAAACAGCTTTGCCACAACTGTGCTCAAATTCCTCCCATCTGTCACCACAGACATTACCTCACACTTTGTGCTTCACAGCATTTCTCAATGTCATGCAGTTCTTGTTGCCTGATTATTTTAATCCTTCTTCCTACTGAGGGTGCCAAAGCTGTTATTACAGTCACTATGCAAGACTGGTCTTCAGACCAACTCTTTGGGACCTCCATCAGTAAGCTCCTTCTAGCAAGCTGTTTCTCTCTCAGCACATTGCCTTGTCCTTTATCCTCATTAGCCAGTTTATTACCTAGCTTCCAATCCTTACAGTGCTAATCCTGTTCCTCAGCTTAATTGATAATTTTCTACACTGCACAAAGCCTTACAGATTAGATCTAACATTTGACTTTTGTCTACAAAAATCTGTTAAATTATCAGACAGATTTAGATTGGATGATATACCTTCTGTGAAGGTTGCATTTTATCCAATTTTCCATTTATCTCCATGTCCCAAGTTACTTCTCCTTGGTGGCTACTTTATTGCCTACTTCATATACAATTCTTCCAACTGTCTATATTCCCAAGCTTGAAAGTATTCAGACTATTGTGTTCGGTTTCTGATCTAGCTATTTCCATTTCTACTGTTATTGTGCACTGTCTTCATATTTAACTCTCATCCTTGCTGAATGTGACAGAAGGTCCCAATTTCATTTTGGTGCCAAACTAAAGGTTGTTTAATTTTGGCTTCTGTTGTCTTTGCATAGCAAACCTGTCTATTCTCTTCATATACAAGAAGACCTTTTTGCTGTTTGTTTCACTTTCTTCTTCATTGCCAAGCTTGATATATCTCTTACAGCAATTAGACTTTATTCCTTTTCTTTTTGACCTGCACAGTATCAGTTTTCTTTTGTGATTATTCTGTATTCCTTGTTTTATCTCTCTATTTCTTTCTAACAATTTTTTTAAAAGGATGTTTTGTCCAGTTGCATCTGGAGCTCTCCTCTACAAGTTCTCCTTTTGCACTTAAGATACAAAATCCAGATTACTTTAAGTCAAAGGTATTTCAAATCTCCTTCAGACCAGTTATGAGCCTTTTAAACACTTGAAAGAGCAGATACTTTTACTTGCTAAACTTAACATATGCAGGTGGCAAGAATAACTCCAGAAATTTATTCCAGTTAATATAAATTGCTTACCAGCAGTGCTGATGACAAGCATCTATCCCATATCATGGGTTTGAAAGCTTCTAGTTTAGTGGGAAGGGGGAGTTCAGACAAAAAGAAGATGCATTTTGAAGACTTTCTAGCAGTTAATAAAATACCCTACAGCTTAGATTAAAAGCATGTAGAAGTGATGTCTTCTGACTGATGTCATGTCTGCCTGTTCACCCATTCCTTCATTTTGGTAGGAATTAGAAGGTAATTTGGATGTTATAATCCAGTATATCTGTAGCAGTCATTGATTTGGCTGGTAGGAGGCACAACTGTAGTAGGCACTTCAATCCAGTTAGTTAATCAAAACAGATAAATTAATTAATTTCCAATGTTACATATGTGGATGGCCAGGTATAATTATTAACACATTTCCTAAATATTCTACCTTCTTTTCTGGTCACTTCTGGAAACAAGGACTTACTCAGTTCTGTAAGAAATCTCCAAATTTATAACACAGTATTTAACCCTTACTATTTGCTTTCAAAGATGATTCTGTCTATATCTTTGGGGGACTTCTAGCATTTGTTTCCATATGCTAAGGTGGAAATAGCACTCAAGCTGAAGAATCATAATTTGAAAACCTTTGTAGATTTTCAGTAACTGAACCTTATTTAAGTTTTTTAATGCAGCTGCTGCTTTGTTAATTCATTACTTTTGGGGGGGGGCTGTCTCCTGAGTTGCAAATTATTGTTGAGGTATTTATCTCAACATGTTCATTGTACTCTGTTGTCTTCAAAAGTATGCTTGACTAGGGAAATGCTCAGATTCTATTTTTTTTCCCCCAAGTAATTATGAAATTAAGCTTGCTGTTTTCATATTCATTGAGTATCATTTAGAAAAAGTATGTTGTCAGTAAGATCCAGCTTTTTTAATAGGATGTCTTTGTTATGCTTTTCTGTCTGTGCTTCTACTTGTAATAAAGAAAAAGGCAGTATTCATTAAAATATTATTTACTTTCTGCAGTTTATTCAAACTATTTTTTTTTGTTTTCTGTTGTTATGCATTTGTATTGCTTCGTTCTCCCAAATTTCCTTTTCCAATCCATGCTCACCAGCACCTTTAAAACCCACATGGTTTTGTTGAAGATTTATCATTCAAGAGTTAATTACTTCTAATAGCAGGAAGATTTCCGTTTATATGTCTGCACTGTCATATTCGGTAGGAATTATAAGCACTTCACCTTTACCTTCCAAATGATACTTCACTACTTCTTCCAAAACACTATTTATTTCCTTCAGAGTGTAAGAATTGAACTTCATCATGTACTCTGTGGTATATTTAAGAGATCTCTGAACAACTTTTTCCTTATATTGAAACACAAAATTAATTCAAACAAGGTAATATGAGATGACTGTTATTTGTTTCCAAGTGCTCAAAGCCCACTGTTACTATATTTGGCTTTTTGCATTTCTTTAAGTTAATAATATCCAATTATTAACTCCATATGAAAATGATTGATGGATGATGCCTTATCCTAAATGTAAGGATACCGTTGCATGTTCTGCCAGTAAAATGCTGTTGCCTCCCTTTGGCTGCTATAGTGCTTGTGTCTGGAGCGTTGTTGAGCCTGGGGCAGAGGTGGGGACAGAAGAGACTAGTTAGATCGTCTTTTCTGACTGCGGATAGCAGTGACTCAAATTACATACAAAATGAATCAGCATTCTGAATTACACATGCCCCCAGTTCCCTAACCATTTCTCACTAGTTCCCTAAGTACAGCTCCTCCTTTCCTACCCCTGCTAAGAAAGAAGTGAAGACTTGGGGATGATGGATGCAGCATTCTGCAAGGTCCCATGACAGGGAGGTGAATTACCTTCTTCAAGCAGTCAAAGTATATTCCTGTTTATTTATCCATGTTCAACTCATTCACCAAAGCTAATTCTTTGTTCAAGACACTTAAGAAAGAGCATTTTATAACAACTGAAAGCCATACCAACGCTTAGCATAAGAGAAATGTCAATGCTGGAAATTTACAGTCCTGTGGTTCCCCTTAATTTTGAATAAAAAATCAGAGGAAACTCATAGGTTCTGTGCTAGTATTTAAAACTTTGTTCATGATTTTGCTTGAAAAATAACAACTTCTCACTATAAGGTAAGTAAACCACTTTCCCAGTGCCTTGTAGGTCAGAGCACTGAAGTGGTTCATTGCAAACAAGTCTGACCATCAATTTAAGTAGATTACACAGGCAGGCAGATATACTTTCTCTTTTCTTTCTCTGGGGACTGTCTGTGAACAGGCTGACTTTACACATTTGTTTACTACAGTTAATGTTTACATTATTTCTTCATTTCATGTATTCTTTTGAGTAGTCAATACCCATTAGGCAATTTGCTATCCAATATGACCAAAGGCAGAACTCAGTCACATAGTGGTGGACTTTCTATCCCTTAACTGGTTGGACTGTCAGTATAAACTACTTCTTACTTCAGTCTGAAGTTGGTTCTACTTAGTGATTACTTGAGTTTCAAGTGACCTCAAACACCTTTTATACAAATGAAAATTTACTTGCACACCTACCTCATGCATATATTTAAAAAGAGTATAAATGTGTAAAATTGAAAAGCTCTTTTGAAATTGCAAGCACATATTTTCACATCTTAACACTTAAGCTATGAAGAAAGATGTGATGCTGAGACATAAAAAGATTTTATTCAGAAGTTACACACAATAAAAAGGGGGAAGAAATTGAGAAAGAAAAGAAATATTATGACCATATTGATACAAAAGCCCCAAAACCTTACTATTAGTTCAAAACCAGTGTGGATAGCAAGGCACAGAATAGTGCTGTTGTCAGTAAACCCTGTTAACCACTCATTCACTAAGAATATTAAGAAATCTAAATTACACAAGTAAGCAAATATAAACCCATGCACAGGTAGGTAGATCAGCTCCTTGCTGTTCTCTTGCTGTAATTGTGAACTAGCTCCTGTCTAGGAAACCAAACCATTGTTCTATAATTAAAGAAAATATTCCTAAACTGACATGTAAAATAGAAACTGAAGCTCTTTCAAGAACAGAAATCCTGCATTTGCTTCCCTCATGAAAGACCTAAAGCTGTTGTTACTAAAACAAAGTATGCTTGCTGGTAACTCTGACAACTGCTGACTGGAGCTGCCAGGATTATCTCCATTGCAGATGCCTGGAAGCCTGAAAAGCTCCTTCTTGGGGTTCTGGGCCGCCTAATGCAGAACTGAGATTTGTCATCTGGCTTCCAGAATCCAAGAGCTGCATAACTCGTGTTTTCTCATGCCTGAGATCTTCCAGTTGTAGAATACCTGGCTGAAAATGTAGGAAAATGTGCACCACTACAATCTCTTAGGTAAGTGGGCAAAACAACAGTCAGAGTCTGAGAAATGACAGCCTGTGTTCCCTTGAGAGCATACTGAAAACAGGATGTTTTCATTTAGCATTTGTTTTGATAATTAGGCATTTCCAACAAAAATGTATTTTTCTAGAAAACTCCTAACCAGTTGTCAGCAGTCTTTTAACATGAGATCAAAAAAACCCAACAAAACCCCAAGATAAAAGCCCTGAAAACAACCTATAAAACTTGACATTTATGATGAGCTAGTGTCTGAAAAAATATAATTGAAGTTGAAGCTTTCATCGTAACTTCTGCAATATGAATGCCACATCCTTTACACTCTTTTTGACGGCTCCAAAACAGTGAGTGTCTATGTTTCACTATTCATGCTTTGCAACTAATGAATCTGTTGCAAGATAACACTGTGAAAGGAAGAGATATTCTTTTAACAACGCAGTATTTTCAGAAAGCTGCCACATCTGTGCTGTGGTGTTAAAAATCTATTGTCAGACTGTGGAACATCTTGGTGGGAGTCATTTCATTTTCCATCTTCTACACTTTCTTGTCATTTTACTTCATAGCTTTTTTATTGTACGGCATTCTGCACCCTCAGACAAAGGGTGAGTGGATGTGGCCCTTTCTGTCATAGGAATATATATTCAAGTGTGACCAAAGACACAGGTAACTCCTTTCCACCTCAAGGTAGCTCTTCAAACATAGACACCTGACTATTTTCTAATCGATTATAATCTGGAGGAGAAAATTCAAAGAAACAAACAAATTTAAAGAACTGTGAAAAAAGATGCTTTTAAAATTCCACTTAGATGAAAGCATGCAGACAGTACAGCTTCATGGGAACAGAGTCGTCAAGAGGGAGTCCCACTGTAAGAAATTTAGTATTCTGGAAAAGAAAGATAAACATGCACGTAGGTTTCTGCGCATTTCCAATGGCATACAGAATTAACTAGTAATATGATTTATCCTCATTATTATCAAAGACTTACCGGGATAAAGGCCCTGTGAGATTAAATTCCATTCAAACATAGTTTATGCATCAAGCAGCTTGCATATCCAATTTCATCAGGAAAATATCCTAAAGTATATGACTGAGGAAGCAATAATGTGAAAAATAGTTGTTTAGCCTGCACTGCCTGCTCTACTAGAAATAATGATGCTCTGCTGACAACACCACCGCCAAAGTTTAGAATATGTAGCTGTCAGTCCCTTAGCAAGTGCAAGCAAAGAAAAGAATCTTACTGACTTCAGCTTATACTTGCAGGTAAGTTTAAAAAAAAAAAAAAAAAAGATAATTTGAAATATTTTCTCAATCTGATAACTGGGAAAAGTCTCTCAGGTATTTATGGATGGTTGCCAAGCAAAAATCAAAATAATAAACAAACAAACCTCCCCCAAACCAAACCAAACAAATTCTACCTCCTACTCCCAAACCCCAGACATCATATCTATCCTTCATTAACAAAAAACAGAACTGTCTGAAGCATATAGGCTCACCATAAAGCATTGTTTTTATCTCCACAGTCATGAAACTGTGAATTTTTTTAAAGATTATTCCTTGAGTGGCAGACTTTCCTAATTTAGGAAAATGAACTGAAGCCCACTGAAGCCATCAGAAAAGCTCATACTGGCTTCAGTGATTTGGATCAGAAAGGTAAAATACATGCTTTTAATGGAGTCTCCTAATTATTTTTCTTTGTTTCCACTAGGGCCAAAGTTTCATCTTAGTGAAGCCCAGGTAAATCCCCAAGTCATGTGTACTGCTTAGGATCTGTGCTGTCAAAAATGAAATTGGAACCTATTGCCTCCAACTTGTACCCTCTGTCCTCCATTGGGTTAAAACCCCATCTCCATCACAGCTTGTTTTTTGGTGTAATTGGAAGGCTGTCATCTTCTCCCTGCCATTGGAGGGACTCTGCTGTTAGAATTAGTATTGAAAAGTCTTTTTTAGAAGTATCAGTAAGGATCAGCAAGTGAGGTTTCAGCTGGCACCATTTCAGTTTTCTGGTGCTGAAGGGTTTTGACTATCATGTTTATCTGTGTAACCAAGCCCTTTGTCACAGATACTCTCCATGATTCTAAATCAAGATATATGACATTCTTGATTTATTATGAAGTATATGCATTTTCTTCATTTGGAAATTGCTAGTATATCCAGAAATTCTCAATTTTTATAGCCACATCTTCAATAAAATAATGAATGAATTTGCCAAGGGAGAATATAATTGATTGTGCTTGGCTTGCTAGGTAATGATCTAATATAGTGTGACTTGACCTGCTGGTGCAGAACACAATCAGTATGCATGCTCTAGCTGGTGGAAAACATAAAATAAACTGCTTAGATTATTTAGTGAGAACCCAATTTGCTTAGAATGACTAAAGCACAACATACAGCTTGCAAATGAAAAGTATGAACTTTAAAAATTCACATAAAAATAAAGCTAAGGCTGAAACTAAAATGTAAAAAAGAACACCTCCTAAGCAAAAAACAATGGAAGTTATATAAAAGTTCCAACCCTGTACACATGGAGAGCTGGTCCAGAATTTCCCAGCACCGCAGGTGTCAGTGTACAAAGTGTACAGTGCACTGGTGTCATGACAAAGAATGACTATCACAGTCTCTGACAGGGCAAGGACAGTCCTGTTACTCAGAATATTAAATTCCCTCCACACTATACCTAGACATCCCTCTACACAGCATATCTCACATTTGTGTTGCATCCTTCTGTCTGGTTCCAAAGTTGTTTACCATCAGGTCTATATACAGAAAGCATGGGTGAAACCCAACCAGTAAAGCAGCCTCTTGGCTCATTCCCCACACTGGGGGGGCACTGTGGATGCCTCCTGCCTGTGTGGGTGGGAAAGAGCCTTATGCAGACTGGCTTCAGAGCACTCGAGAACACTGATGTTCATAGAAACCAGAAATCAAGGCAAAACTCAACCCAAAAGATAAGTTTGAAAGACAAGAGGTAAAGATGAGTGTGACAGTTCAGGACATAATAATAATAATCCATCATCATCATCATCATCATCATCATCATCATCATCATCATCATCATCATCATCATCATCATCATCATCATCATCATCATCATCTATTATGTTGTAGGACTGAGCCTTTGTTTTTCAAAGCAGGAGATAATTTGTGCTTAAGAAGATGAAATGAGAACAGATAACTAAGAAAGTTTTGAATATCAAAATTGTATAGAATACATCAATATGGTGAGAATTATAAAAAAGGATTGAAGATACGGAGTTGTATATTGAAATGCTATGTCAGTGGCCAATATTCAGCCACCGAAGAGGTCAGACGTGTTTCCCCATCCACTGGAATATTTGGAATCAATTATTGATTACAGAAGAACTAAAAAGAGAGCTTTTATTTGGGGGATGCAGATAATTTTAAGAACGATGCACTACAATCTAGTCATCTATCTTAAATTGAAATTCATAAATCATTACATTTTAATACCATAACACCTTGAGCAATTAACATCTTGAATTACAAGTATATCACCAGAGTTGTGTCAAGTTAACATGCTGTATGTCTAGCTTCCATGGGCCTGGGAACTGTTCAGTGTGCTACAGAGATATCTGCATATGGGGTAAGAATACAAATGCAGCTGTTTATAAACTCATTGTTCTGCATGTCATGATGCTGTAAGTCTATTTTATAAAAAAATTAAATGCTAACGAATCAAAACACTTCAAACATAATCTTCTGTTTGGTTTCAGAGGCTCTAAAGCCCAGTTAAACTAATTTCCTGCATTTTCCATGGATTTTCATAGATTTACTGCTGTAGGTGCAATAAACATGTCTGATGATAAAAGTAGCGTCACAGGGCAAAAAAATCATAACTGTTTCTTGAAAGCCTCATAAAATTTTATTCTGCAAGGGGCACTAAACCACTCAGTTGATCCTAATTCAGCATAAAACCATTTGCTTCCCAGTGAAGTGGGACTGTGCCCATTGGCCTGTACCACAATAAGCAGAAGGAGCTGCATATCTGAGGGAGACATACAGAAAGCTAGAAAACAAGCAAGTGTACCCAGTCTTAGGAGGGGAATTAATTTAGATCATTTAATGTTAACATATTAGACTTCATTGTTGAGTGGAAGTCACACATTTCACTGTTCTACTTCCCCACATAAAATGATACCTGCTAGTAAACAAGAAAAAAAAAGAAGGAGGTGATCTGATTAATAAGAAAAACATAGTAGCTAAAGAAGTAATCAGATAACATTAAAAGCGGGCTTTTAAATCTAGATGATCTCTGAATATAGCCTCTCTTTTCAAATTTCTTCTGCAGTATAAGTTTGAAGGGTATGAAAGGAGACACTAACAGCTTGGGAAATTGATACTGCATTTCAGGTACAAGGCCCTTCCACAAGATCCTGACAAAGGTCTTCTCCTTATCAGCACTTCAGCTAGGCAGAACAAAGGAGAGACACAGATGAGTTATATGGATTGCAGGATGAGTACAAACCACAAAGGAAAAGCAGTGATAAAAAAATGCAAATACACTCTTACTATCTATGGGGTAACAGGCTTCCTGGAAGAATGGAGAGACAAGAGCACTGCACCAGGTGCTGAAGAGACCCTTCCTGCTTCTCAAGTTGAAGGGACTATCTAAGGAAGGATAAGATCCAACCAGATGAGGTGCAGAGAAGAGCTTTCTCCGATTAGTGATCTAGGGGCTGAGCGAGGATATGACCTCTCTGTTGATGTACCAGTGGACTAAAGGCTAAGGAGACAGGGGTATTCCTCATGCTATGGGACACTCTCGGCAGAAAGACAAGTGGACCAAAAGCAGCCACAAGCAAATTTATGCTGGAAATAAGAAGGTTTGTAACTGTTGGAGTAGTAATATTCTGAAACAGTCACTCAAGGAGGGCAGTGGAGGTAAAACCCTAAATGAGGTGAAGTAAGAGTTTGATAAGAGTTTATGAAGAAGACTGCATGATACAGTTAACTGTAGGAGAACGACATTTTCCGTTTTCTAATCAGATGAGTAAGGGCAGAGGGGACCAGCTTCTTCTGCCTTTCAAGTTCATGTTTGCAAAATTGCCTTTTTTGTTAGGTTTGAGCAATGCTGAGCACAAAACTGTCCAACCCCTGCTGTATTTTGAGTCTCTCCCTCTAACAGAGTTTGATTTTGCTAGAATACCACCACTGTTTTCAGAATTAAATTTACCTGTCTTTTACTGTGCAACATAGTTATTTTTCTTAGAAACAGTGGACTAACGTCACTAAATATATTTTGCTATGGGTATCAAATAACATTATTAACAATTTTCACCTAATACCTAATGTTAAACACTTCAGATTTAAAGTGTGGGGCAGAAAGAACAAGGAATCAAATCACCATGAGACAGACCTGTGAAGCAGCAGAAAATCTTTACATTGTGTTCTCAGTCAAATTTTTGTTTCTATACTTGCTTTTCTTCTGTCTGCAAAATTCTAAAGCCATAAAACCAAAATAAAAGGCAATAATTATAATAATAATAATTTTGTGTTAGATTCTGAAGTTCTGAACTTTCACTGTCTCATTCAGATTCATTCAGGTACCATTAGTATCACAAAATCTGATTTGAGTTGGTTAGCTACTCAGAATTTTAAGGCTTTCATTTACCTAACACTTCTCTGGACCACCATTTTAGCTATCAAGTAACCTCCCTCTGATGAATAAATGATGGTACAAAGCAATTGCTTCCAGCACCCTGATGCTACTTTCATATGATGGACACTGGGGGGGATACTTGTCAATAATGAATTGCCATTCCTTGTAATCGGAGACCAAATGCGTGTCTGTAGAACACAATGTTTAAAATATTAGAGGACCTGAGAGGTAAAAGTTTAACTTGAACACAAATCTGATGCACATTTTGGCATTTAAACTAACAGGCAAGCCATTGGTTTGGCTGATAAGAAAGGTGTAATTCATGGACAATTACAAATTATAAATACAGAATCAGCATGAATGAAACATTCGTTCAAAAAAATCTATGTGATTTTTGGCAGAGTCCTTCCCTTCATGCTGCCACGCTGGTCACAGCAGTAGAAAGTTACCTCTGATAAGTAAAATTAAATTAGTGGTACAGTTGCTGATGAAAACGTACTTAAAACTTTTAACAACAAGACCAAATGAACTCTCTTTAAAAACTGGAAATCATAAAATAAAACTGGTTTTGGGAAGCCTGAAATTAAAAAAAAAAAAAAATCTGCACTTTTACTGTGTAGATCTAACAAAGCTTGGAGGATTCTTTTGTTTCATTGTTCTGCACTGATGTTTCTTCAGGCATACTGCTATTACCCAAATACATTTCTCATTTCCACATACCTTATAGTGGAAGAGGAATAATCCACAGAAGAGGCTGTACAGGTCAGCCGTGAGTAAGGAGAGGTTGACGGCTGTAGCACTGGTTTTCTTTATGACCACTGGCATAAAGCTGTAGAGGCCAAACATACAGGCGCTAAAGCCAACATACAACAAGCCTGTGGAAGAGAAACAAGAAACAAAGTGATCTTTCATAGCCTGCAGAAATGAGTCATGATGTGAGGAAGAAGGCTGTGTTTTTAGGAAAGAATAAAAAATATCTTTTAAAGAGATACATGGATTCAAATTATTAAGATGGACATATATAGAGACTAAGAACATAATTCTGAACATATAAGAAAACCAGTGAAAACCATACCAGGAGTGGACACGAAGACCTTTCTCTGTGGTCTCCATAATAGCACTGCTGTTTTAAATTGGTGTATACTACTAGCGAGTACCTCATGTTCAGCATAAATCTGGATGAAATGATGCATTTGGACACATCAAATCTAGTCTCTTAAGGAACTGAATGTCCCCAACAAAATCTGAGTTCAGGTAAGTTGGATGGAGCATACAATATTTTATGGGAATGCACACAAAAATGAGTGCAAAAGTATTTGCAGAGATGAATGCATGAAGACAGCACTCAAATGATGGAGGTCCTAGTCCTATTTTGCCAGCAAATCTGACAAATCTCTTCACAGTTTTGTGTCTCTGTTCCTCTACCCATTTCTGTCTGTCTTCCTTAATAAAGTTTTCCGGAGCTGAGACTCTTTCTTGCTATGTGTTTACAGAGTGCCTCACACAAATTAGATTGTTAGATACTAATATAATAAAAAGACATTACAGTAAAAGCCTAATTTCATTTAAAAACCTAAATAACTTACTGGGAAAGAATTCATTGCTTCAGTTATTACTTGATAAATCCCAAGGCAAATTAATCAATATGAAGTTAAAAAAACAACAAACACTTCACTCATCTGCCCTCATGCAAGTGTTATTTCTTAGGCTGCCGTATGCTGCAGAATTCCCAGCTGATATGTGCAAAAGCCTAAATTTAGACTCACGCCAGCTCTTCAGAGCATGTTGTTATTGACTAAAAGCTGCAGAAAATCTGATGATTGCCAAAGTCCTGAAAGGAATTAGAAGGGGGAAAAAAAGCCCATATGATTTGTATCTGCTTGTGGATCCACTTAGTTAAAAACACTTTAGAAAATCTATCTAAAGGACAAAATCAGTTTGAGTCTCTTAGAAGCATCTGAACTGAAGTGCACATTCATCTGAAACAAATACAGCAGTCATAAAATGTCAGTGTCCATGTATCAATTGTTATGGCGTGATAATGAATTTGAATTTATATTCAGAATATGGATAATCATGGTAAGAACTGCTTTTACTAACAGGTAACAAATTTTTAAGGTGTGCATTGTATATGTGTAACAACAGAATCAGTCTTAAGCGGTGCTTAAAAGAGTTGCTTTATGCAAACTCTGCAATTCTTCTGTAGTAGGCAAATGATCGCATCAAATGGAGCGTAGTTTTGATCAATACGAAACTGTTTGCATACACGAGCATTATGTCAGCTTTTCTTCCAGACTTACATCAAGAACAGGTCATGTGCAAATGCCATTTTGGACCCTAAGTCAGCATTCTCAAAGCACAGTCTGCAAATCATCAGCTGGTGCACCAAGCCCCCGCTAGTCAGTCTGGATTTATCTCACATATTCAGGTGCTTTGCTGGGTTATGCTTTCAACTAGCAGTGTCATTTTATGGTACCGCTTTGGTGTTCACATTCTTTAGCAGTCAACTACATGCACTTCAAAGGTTGCTTTTCCAAAGGGCACTTCAGTTCCTGTGGAAAACTGCTTAAACTGTAGCTCACCTATCAGAGGGGAATATAGAGTGGCATTTCGTTTATATCTTAAAAATCTATGTAATACGCACCAACTGGAAGGCATTTAATGGTGACCATAAACAAACTGGAAATAACATATGATTTTCAGATACTGCTTCTTAGAGGGCCAGTTTTCAGAATAAAAAGTATGTTTTAAGTCAAAGGCTGGGAGCCTCAGCTTCTTGGGCACCGCTGCAGTGCAAATGGCAGCCTTGGGAATCGCCACAAGTGCAGCAGTCCCAGGTGCTGGGACCTGTGTCCAACCAGGCCTGAGTCACCAGCACCAACTGCCTGTAGCCGGCACTGAAAGGAAGCAACCTGGTAAATTAGGAGGTGCTTTTGTAATGATCTGGTGATGGGCTGGTCTGTGTTAAACCCTGAGAAGCTCATCTGTAACTGTGTCTGCTTTCAGATGTGCTGCCGCTGGCCTGAACTGAAGGCATAATGTGCATGAAGGCACCTGTGGGTGGGATTCATAACACCTCACTGGACACAAACTGAGGGTTGGTGGTCAATGCAGAGATTAGAAATCCTAGGGTGCAGATTGTCCAACCTCTTGTAGACACCAGCTTTAGAATAGTATGATGTGTATGATAGTATGATTTGTGGGAATCGATTTACCTAAACCAGATGTCCACATCCCAGGTATCTAAAGTTGGTGGAAAGCATCCCATCTTGTCCATCAGTGTTTACCCTGATGGGTAAGGTCACCAGTTTTGCCTGGTGAGGTGTGAATTCCTCGTAAGTGTCTGAACAGGGCACTTGGGATCAGAAGATCATGGGGTGATTCAGGCTGGATCAGAGCTCAGAGGTCTCTAGTTCAAACCCTACTCAAACCAGGCTCAGCTGTGAGATCAAAGCAAGTTGCTCAGGACTTTGCCCAGCCTGGTCTTGAAACCTCTGAGGATGAAGACTACACAACCTCTTTGGGCAACCTGCTCCACTGCCTGCCTGTCCTCAGTGTGAAGATTCTCCTTTTATCCAGTCTGATTCTCTCATTTCAGCTTCTGCCTGTTGTCTCTCATCCTCCTGCCATGCACTGCTGTGAAGACCTCAGCTCTGTCCTTTTGATAACCTCCTTGCAGGTAACTCCTTGAAGCTTTCTCTTCTCCAGGCTGAAGAAGTCCCAATCCCTCAGTATCTCCCGACTTCTCTTAAGACTAGGCATCTTCACACAGATGGGGAGGGTCTGCCCCCAGGGACGCTCTGAAGTAGCCCAAATACCACCAAGACTAACAATGCCTTGGGAACTTCTGTTTTAGTTCCTGAGCAGTCTGGTTGAATGTTACATGCGTTAGCATTTTTACTCCAAAAGCTACTGTTTCATTGGGATGAAATGGAGTCAGTTATGATTTTTCATACTGTATTATTGGAATAAAGACCATTCAGAAATATTCAAAACCCCTAACAAAGGACACTTCCGTGGAGATTCAAACTGGCTTTTCTCTTAAAGAAAACTGATGTTTGTTTATTTGTTATTATTTCATCTATCACTCTACAAAATGTGTCATAGTCTCATATGAAACCACTCAGCCAGAACAGTATAATCATTCTCCTTTCACTCAGGCTGCCAGCAAGTATTAATACTTAAACCTTCAAGGATTCAAACAGAGCTACACTGATTTATACTAGGTGTGAAGATGATGCTATGTATCAGGGGAATTTCCAAAATTAAAACCAGGAGGGCCACAGCCCGTTTTAAACATGATAGACATAACAGATTGGCTTTATATCTTTATATTCAAAAATCATTTGCATTTTACATCAGTTGAAAGGTAGATCATCCATTCTTAATAGCACAATTATGGCAGACAGCAACAGGACACCTTGAGTCACTTAGGTTGCCTGCTGTGACTTTATCACTACCATTCAGAAGGCTGATGATTTAACTCTGCTGGACTGCAGGTTTGAGTCTGTCTCAGTGGATAACTATTGAGGACAAGCCTGTGACCACCCTGACATAGATTTGTCAATCACTACTTGACAACCTTGTATTGCTGCCAATGCACTGGAAAGCACACCGAGTGCAGTGGAAGGCAGCAAAGAACACAGAACTACACATAATTGTCACCATTTAAACCGTGTTCAACTACAGTATATTTCCAATTACTGCTCTAACAAAATGAGTACGTATTTATGATGCTCTTGCTAAGATGATCTCCTTATGAAGCGTAGGGACTCTTCAGAATTAGTGACTAACTTTAAAAGACATTTTAGTGGCATCACAGACCAAGTAAGACTTTATTTTAATAGCGCATTTCATTGATATTGAGTTATAAGAGAAATCCCATGGAAGTATAGATGACATTTACACGGATAGTAGAGTAATTCACTATGACCATTGCTAGTTCCATCAGTACCAGATTAATTATGTCCCTGAGCTCCTTATCATGAAATATAAACAAACATTGATGCAATTATGCTAATTATCTCAGATTGAGGAAGGCAAATACACTTATAGCATGCAGTTGAGTGTGTTTCTCCATGGATACTTTAAATTGATTTGTCATTTAGTTTTACAGCTCAGCCATCAAATCTCCAAGACTTCTAGGTGCAGTGTTTTGTGAAAGATGCACTGCTTTTATTAAGGTTTATGATGACAAGAAATTGTGAATTAAGTTTAAAGCGAACAGCAGTGTATTCCATAACTTGTATCCCCTGTCCTCAGGGATTCCTCACATAATCAGCTGCCTCTGCACACTTCTGAGCTGTCATTTTGATGTTCATTCTGAAACTAGGTAACAATCTAATTTCAAAGGACTGCCAAAGCTTGAATCCCCGACTAAGTGATCAGCTCTATACTATTAGTAGTCTTTTATTTCTTCTATTGTCATAAATAGTAAAAAAGTGATTATAAGGACTCTCCTAAACGTTGATTTGCTTTTAAAGCAAATAATTTGTTGGACTAATGAGAAAGCAGTCTTAGATAATAAACTCAGCTTCTGAACTGAAATGGGAAAATGCTATCCACTGCATAGCAGAACACCATTAAGAGCTTCATTGTGCCCAATGCTACCTAAACTTGTCTAAAAGATACATCTGCTATATTCCACCAAGACTACTTGGAAAGCAATTAACCATTTGCATACAGAAATGCTCCCGTTGGAAATGAGTTTATGAGGCTATAATATGCCCTGCAAGTACTTTTTTGGTTTTTATTAGGTTCCATTTTCTTTCTTTGACATTCATTGAAAAGGTTTGGCTCTTAATGACTACCTCATTTATTTGTCCCAGTGTTCCACTGAATCTTAGAACTGGATCCCCATTATTGTTTTACTTTGTGGCTGTCTGAATAATTATCTTATGGTATTCATATGCCTAACCTAATAGTGCAAGGAAGGCATAATACAGCAACGGGAGGACAGATCATTTAAGAAAGGTTATGAGGCATTTAGTGTAACCTTTGGCAGTAACTGGCAGAAAAGTCACAAACATTGGCTCCCGTGAAACTCTGTGCCTGCCTCCCCAAACATGGGTTGTCTCCACACCTCTTCAGCAACTATCTTCAATAAGGTAAAGTGTTTTCTTACCTATTTGCCAATCCCAGGGAACTTTCAACAGCTCTTTGTGTTCCATGATTGCACTATAAGAGAAGAAAAGGCAAAATTTGATGGAAGAGAACAGAAGTTAAATTACTTCCACTCATTCAATTCAAATTCTGGACAAAACAACATAAATAACCTTATAACAAAAGAGCTCTCTAGGAACCAAGTGCAATCAGACTTTGCTAATCCACTCTGGCATTATCCCTGTGCCTGTGTATCTGAATGACCTTCGGGGCAGTAATCAGATGTGATAGCATACAATTTCTACTTGTTTATTTCCAGCTTTCTATATACCTGCCCAAAGTGACCATCCCCTTATTTCTTCAATCCTCTTGTACTCTTCTGACTTAATATTCTGAAAGCTTTTGAACTTTAATGATTAGTAATGCATCTGTCTGAGTTATTCACCCTTCAGAGTGGCTCTGCAGTGTCAAATGAATAGGTATCACAGACTGGCTTTGGAGAGAATACTGTGATTTGTTACACACTGAGAGAGATCAAATAGTCACAGAAATGAAAGTCAGGAAACAAAGCAAAGGATGGGTCAAGCCACAAAAGTCCACTTTTAACATCTTGTAAGTCTTGCAGTGCACATTAACATCAAAATACCAGATCTAGAAAATTCTAAGGTGTCAGCAAAGTCAGCTCTTCCCAATCCAGGCAAATAGACCCTCGGACATTAGGTATAAAGAAATCTACCTAGACACAAGGTAAGTCTTCACTCAGCTAACCACTTTCTCTCATCAGTGATTTCCAGATAACTCCTGATGTGCAGAACTCTGCATGCTAGTCTGGACACTACTGTAAACAAGTATAAAACATGGAATTACACAGATGGAAAAAACAAAGTACCTAGTACAAAAGGTGGCATGTGGAAGACGAAATCTAATAGTAAAACTGCAGGAACTCAGTGCCTTCCAGATTAATCTGGTCTAGAGAGTTGCATCCTGGAAATTCTAATTTGCTTGCTGCTGATGTGTGGCAAATCTAATACTGTGTACAGAATAATAAGATTATTTTGTCTGCAAAATAACTAAATTATAAGTGTCTTTGCATGCATAAGGCATATGTCCCTCTTATCAGCAGTTCCTGAATAATATAATAAAAACCACCTGCAATATCTCTTGTTCTAGTAAACACATTTTGATATAACTTAAATGTAGAAGCATTACTTTCATACTATTGCTTATGATACAAAAGAAGTATAAAACAACATGCTATGGCCTCTGATCCATTATGATCTGTGAAACAAAGATGGGTAACTGCCAGAAGTTGCCATTTAGTGATGCCAGATTCACTGAAGAATTGGAACCACAATGATCTTTCAAAAGGTTGTGGTGATTGGAGAAGGTCTCTGATGACTGAAAAGAGACAAGTGCAACATCCAGTTTCAAAAAGAGCAAAACTATAGCCTGGCCAACCTTATACTAATCTTTGGGAAGACTGGAAGCAAATATGAACTCATGCACCTGGAGTGGAATAGTCTTACACAACAGTACAGGCTGGGAACTGACCTGATAGAAAGCTGCTTTTTAGAAAGAAACCTTGGAGTCCTGGTGAATATCAACCTGAACAATAGTCAGAAAAGTGTCCTTAGAGCAGAGAAGGCCAACAGCACCCTGGGCTGTATTAGTAAGAGTCTGACGAGCAAGTTGAAGGACATGATTTATGAGACAGCAGCTGGAGTACTGTGTTTCCAATTTTAGGCTGCCTAGAATAAGACGGACATTGACAAATTGGAGGGAATACAGTGCAGCTCCATCACAATGGTCAGACGACTGGAGCACATGATGTAAGAGGAGATGCTGAAACAGCAGGGTTTGTTTAGTGTGAAGAAGAGAAGGCTAAGCTGAAGGGAAGGAGGACAGGACAATAAATTAGCTGCCTTAACTACCTAATGGGTAGTTACAAAAAGATAAGAGTCAGACTTTTCTTGGAGGTGGATCACAAAAGGATGAATGACAATGGACAGAAGCTGCAATGTGGGAAACTCTGATTAGATATATGAAAAAAAAAATATTGGTCAAACACTGGAACAGGTTGCTCAGCAGGACTGGTCTTTCCATTCTTGAAGATATTAAGAAGTCAGCTGTACAAGTTCCTGAGTAACCTGATGTACCTTTGAAGTTACCTTTGAGTTGGTTTGAGTAGCAGCTTGAACCAGATGACCTTCAGGGATCCATTACAAAGTAGGTTATTCTGTGATTATGTGATTCTATCAGACAGCATTATCTCCATTTACTGGGTAGTTGCTATATCCCCAATTCTTGTTAACAAATTTATTCTCTTGTTTTGATAGACAGTTCTTCCCTTCTGTAATCACATTCAACCCACTAAACTTCTCTTTCTGCCATGTCCAAGTAGTTACTCAACTCTTTCCTTTACTTCACTGTTTTTCTCACACCTTAGCTCTTCATTTGCTGTCCAAGAGGCATTATCTGGGTTTATTTTACATTAGAGTCTAATATTAAGCACTTTTGCTAAAAAATGTTCTAGAAAACTACAGCCTACTTTGCGAAAGTCCTCTGGGAGACACAGCCCTGTACTAGAGCTGAAGCATGAACTAACATGAGTCACCCACACTTAAGATATTTGTAAATACACATGGAATAAAAGGCAAACACCACAGCTTTTTATTTTGAGATCAGTGCATGTCAACAGAGAGGACATTCACTTGTGGGTGCTGCTTTGTCTTTCCTACATTAAGCATAGTCCTACACACTTTTCAGTATTTTCCCTTCTTCAGAACTGTACTGCTCCCTGTCAATCCTGTGAATGTTACACATCCAGTGGTATTGGCGCACATGTTCCCCATCCTCAATCGCTTTGTGGATGACGACCAAACTTTGACCAGTGCTATGTCTACCATGCTGGGAAATGGCCCTATTTTTTGAGACATTCTTTCCTCAGACTGCTTCAGTTTATAGGACCTAAAGGTCCTATATTGCACCAAAGTGGCCAGTAGTGTTTTGAAGAAGAGTAACGTGAGGATCTGGCTTCTCTTTGAAACACTTGGTATATTTAGTTAGATTCAGCCTCTGTGAACACATAACTATGTGATGTCTGCTCTTCATTACAGGTAAAGGTAAGAAAATGCTGAATTGCTTCATGGAACTAAGTGGCAGGATCATTATTGGCCTCTCATCATATGCAAGCTTTTGCCACCTTGTTAAAAGAGTATATATAGGAGCTAAGTGTGGTCAGGGGTCCACAAAGGGCCACAAAAGCACCAGCAGCAAAAAGTTTGGTGGCCAGTGGAGAAAAACCTGCTGGCGAGAACTTTTGGGCCAAAGATTGGCTAGAAAAATCTTAGGGATTTCAGCAAAGAAATGGTTTCTTACTGGTTTCCTTCCAGTTGTGTCCTGTGTATACAAAGAAGCCTTGTTCCAGCACCAGCTTCTTCTCCCCAGCAAAACAACCCACAGACCCTGAACTGTGACTAACTGCTTGGGTCAAGAGGGGGTAATGGCACTATAATTACATTCAGGAATACGAGACATATACATGTCAGTTTACACACACAGAGTAAGATAAGGGCATTGTTTTGATGCTCTGAGAGTCACTTAGTACCTCCCTACCCTGAACACTGTAGGTAACAAAAACACTTTAGTCAGAGACACTGGGCTCATTCATGTACTCTTGAATTCTGTATTTTTAAAAAAGGATCTGCTTGTGTGTCAGTCAGTTAATGTAAATAATTTTAAGTCACGTGTTCAGATCCCACATAAATATAATAAACATTCTGGATAAAGAAATAGAACCGATTAAGTGGGAAATGATGGGTCAGTGTTTTGATCAGTCTCTGTCCTCAGAAGCTGAGTAGCTCATATGTGCAGGGAAGCAATTTAGTTTTGTCTAATAATCAAAATTTATTCTGTGTAACAAACCCAGTGACGGATCTGCATAAAATGTGGCCATCTTGCATGGTGACTTTTATTACACTTTCATCAGTTACAGTATTACAACACTGGAAGCTATTTTCCAGCTCTCAGGCTTGCAGGTGAGATGCTCATTAGGTATATGTGGATATAGAAAAGACTAAATAGTTCCCAAAATCCATGCAACAATCACCTGAGTACTAAATATTTTGAAGTGAAAAGGCCAGATTCTTAAAGGCTTTTTCATTATTTCTTCCACCATAATATAGTTACACAGAATGAGCCAATCAGTAAAGTAACTTCTGACTGGATGTGTTTTCTACCTGTTTAGATATCTAAGTGACCTTTTTAAAAGTATGAAACAGAACCGGAGAGACTGTACATTTTGTTATTCATAGATCGGAACAACATGTGAAGCATCCACTTGTCTTCTACTCCTGCCCCGCCCCCCC
>NW_020799097.1:54467093-54516667 GCF_003259725.1 Athene cunicularia | reverse complement strand
GCCACCTTGTTAAAAGAGTATAACTCAGGGACACCAGTCCTTGAATCAGAATACTTAGATACAAATTTGTGTTATTATTCAACCCCGCCAATCTAAAATACGAAAACCAATGCAAATTCCAGAATTAGAGGACACCTACTCTCCATAGGAAATGGCTACCTTCGAAGAGAGGCAACAGCTGCTCTTATTTGAATGACCTTGGGGTTCAAACCTGTTCACTTACAGCTGAATTCCACTGAAGAAGGAGCCAAAGAGTCCGATCATGCCCAGGAATTCCACTCGACTCAGATTTCGGACAATATACTCCTCACAAACGTTTGAGATGCCGTATAGCGTTGCTCCGCCCAGTACTAAGAGATCCCCTATCAGTTTATTTTCACCTAAAAATAAACGGAAAAAATCAGAATGTCTCAAAACAACCATATTTTGTCTAGAACCATTGCAAGTTTTTCCCTACGGATTTCAATCCTCAGTTGCCAAACAGCCCATATCTGGGTTAATAAGCTGAACACAAATGTTCTGTGATTTTAACAGTTTTCATTCAATAACTCAGCAAAATCCAGCAGAAGCAAAGGGAGAGCATTATTCTTGCTGTGTATAAGAGAATCTGAATGAATCTCAAAAATATAAAAAAAAAACAGAGAAACCAAGTAGCACTCTTCAGTAACTAATCCTTTTTTTTTTTTTTAGATACGAACGTGACACAGATATATAGAGCAGTTTGCATATCATCTTGAAATCTAACAACCTAAAAACATGTCCAGTATTTAGATGTGAAACCAACTGAAAAATTTCATGTACCTGTGAAAAGAGTGAAGAAATCATTACAACCCCAATATTGACCTCATTCTCACATGAAGCTGTCTGACAAGAAAGAGAGGAGAAAGGATGGGGTGTAGACAGGGTGATGATAATGACAGATTTTTAAAAGAGGTTCAATTAACACAGCAGCACCTAATGCATGCAGTGAACACCAAGATATATTTTTAGTACCTCCAGGTATATATAATTACTAAAGCATTGTATCATCAAAGACTGTTTGAAATCTTTTTAAGTCTTGGAGGCTTTTATTACTGGGGGGATGGGGAGGCCTGAAGGGAGGTTTGATCAAGATCAGGTTCCAGCTTGAAAACTGAAGCTCTGGCTTTGCAAACTGATGCATGCGATTCCCTCTGCACATATGGCTTGTTAAATGATTTCTACAAGAGCTGCAGCTTCACAAAGCTGTCAGACATTGCTGCAGAACTATATTCTGAAAGTCTGGATATAATGGAATTTCCTTTGAAAAGATTTAGTAGAAATGCTGAAGTACTAGACTGTTTTGAGTTTTTTTGAAAGAAATATTGTTTTCTTTTAAAATATCTCTTGATCTATTTTTTGAGTTCCTGCCTTTTTAAGTTTTATTGTTATTGATTTGTAAAATACACACTGCCATAAATAAAAATGGAAGCCAAGCATTCAGATTGGTTCAAAATGATCTTTTCAACATTCTTCTTTATGGAGTTCTTTTAAGCCTTGAGTTTTCATTCCAAACTACAGTGCTGAAATTTCCAAATGAGATTAAATTTATGAAAATAAAAACTTTCATAAGAGGACACATCAAGGGTTCATTTATCCAGTGTCCTGTCTCCAATGCTGGCTATCTAAGCACCAGAAAAGTATAAGTTGTTTAGGGACAAATAGGAACCAGGTAAATGTTTAAAATACTCCCAGTAATACTCCCTTAGTTTGCAACATTTTCAGCTCAGAGGAGAAGTGGCTTCTGTGTATTTAGAAAACATTACTAGATTTCTCTCTCACATACTCATCCAGTCTCTCACTGAATTTCTGTTTTGCATGTGCCTTGACTGACAGCATGTTTATATTTGACCATTTATCTTTTTAAGATTTGGTACTTATTTTCCTTTTAGCTTCCTTTTGCAATCAGCCACAGAAGATGCCCTTAATTTAAAATAAGCATCAGCACTTTACAAAACCTCTTCATACCCCTGATGCATTTAATGTTCTACAGTGCCTCCAATCATCCCTCACTGAGCTCACTCATTTGGTATTTATTACAGCTACTCACTGACACTTTGGAGAAGTACTGCTGAAAAAACTTTTGACCTTAGAGCTCGGCTGTGCTGAACTGCTGAGACAAAAATATCATCCTTCTGCATCTGTGAGACAAAGACAGTTCAGTAGCTAAGTGTTTTCATAAAGATGGGATGGCCCCAAGCACCACACCACAATGGCTGTCCCCAAAGTGGGGACAATGGCTCATGTTCAGAGAGAGTGAGCCTCACCCTTAGGGGATTTCCCAGAAGAGGAAGCCAAGATCTGGTCAGAGCATGGGTCTGCCCAACCCAGGACCCTCCTCTGGCACCAGGCAGCACAGGGTGACTGAGGAAAGCATGAAGAAATAGGGAAGCACAGAGGTTTTTTTATAACCCACTTCTCAGTAGATTAGGGATTTTCTGAGATAGAAGTTGCATTAAACCATCAAACTTAATAGATCTTGAAGGATTTGTCATTAATTTGTGTAAAGTTTGTGTATTTTCAGGCTACTATTTAAAAGTACTTCATGTTTTTAGCTTTTAAGCCTGATACCTCAAAATTATATTGGGCATCCCATAATTTTCTGATTATAAGAAATATTTAAGTCACTCTATATTTTGACCCTCTCCATACCACTGAAGACTTAATGTACCTTTATCATGTTCTGTCTCTTTCTTGTCTTTTCTGAGAGATGAAAAATCCCAGTCTCCCTACAGTCTCTTCATCCTGAAGCCACTTCATGCCCTTGAACACTTTTCTCCCCTTTCTCCATTGCTTCTATAGGCTTATTTTCTGGTCATTTCTTTTTGAGATGCAGTGACTACAGTACTACATGGTACTCAAGAAGTTAGTGCATCAAAACTTTATATACTGGCATAAAAATGTTTTATACTATATTATTGGTTTCTTTCCTAAAAATTCCTAGCATCCTGGTTGTCAAATACCTTTTCTTTGCTTCCTCAAGAGGCTGACTTAGGAACTTTCCCCCAAGACTGACATATCCTTATGGACATATTTTCATGGATGTAAAATTCACATGCATCTACTGGTTTAATTACTGCGGAAATATGTATCAACTGACTAGAGGCATTCTAAAGACTTTCAGGCTAATACAGTCGTACTTGACCAGTTTAATGGCGTGGGTCATTCTTCTGAAGAAACACAAGGCACAGCTTGGCAGAACATGCTTTACATTAATCACAGTTACCATATTTAATGTTCTCTGGAAGCAAAAGTCATACAGTCCAGAGACCAGCTAATGTTTGGGGACTAGTTATAACACTATAGGGTAACAGAAATCATTTAAATATGAACTATGTTCTGACATGATTGCTTTTCACACTCTCACTAGACCACTTTGCTGCTTTTTAACCTTAACTCCCAACATTAAGAGGTGTTTCTCTTTGCTTTTGGTTGTAATTACTGATGATCATAGTATCTAAAAATCAGTCTCAATGTGTCCCATCTTAGACTAAACATACTCTCATACACTTATTACCAGGACTGAAGTGACCGGTTTTCAGAGACTGTGGTAAGCTAAAGCTGTGAAGTGCTTTGGAAAATCTAGATGAAACACTTAGACCTCTGTGTCTTAGACCCCTGTGTATTATAGGAGCTCAAGTACCAAGGTACCTCAGGGGTGCTAGTTCAGGGAAGTGTTATTTTAAGGTACAGTTGGCATGTAAGGTGATAGAGCACAAAGTACTTCATAGTAATTGCTTTTCCCATTGAGTAATGTGCAAAACACGAGTCAGAATACAATAACAAGAGGTAAACTACCATATATTTATTGAAAGTTGAGAGCTTGTCTGCACATTATACCTAATTCCTGCAGATAGTTTGAAAAATGCCTGTTAATCTCTCAGTGATGCATTTCCAGTTCATGTTCCCTTACTGTAAGAGTTGGCAGGCCAGATTGGTACATGCAGTAGGTGCCTAGCAGGGCCTTAGGGCACTTCTAATACAGTGAATAATACAGTCAAGAGGTGTCAACAGATCTTGTTCCCTAAAATATAGGATAAACAAAGTTTACTGAGGAATTAAACAAAGTTTACTGAATCACTGCTTTTGATGTATTCCTTTTTGTTCAATGAGTCCTAGGAAATATCCTACAAATGGTGTAGAACCATTTAATGAGGAGTTTCAAGATTTTTTTTCTTTTGCTAACAGTACTTCCTTTTATTTGTAGATTTTTAATGTATAGTTTTACCCCTTCAGATAAATTAAACTAGCTTACCTATTTTACTCTGTTAAAGACAACATCATTAATAACATCCTTTTGTCACTTAAAAAAAAAAAAAAAAAAAAAAAGTCTCTCTGCATAGCAACAAGCATGGACACAGTTTTTCATGTATAGTTTGAGTTAAGAGGCAATAATGCACGTTAACAGATTTTTCTGGACAAATTTACCTAACAGTTATACCTGTGCTTTAGTAATTAATATGACAAATAATACTTATTGCAGTTGGATAGCAAAGTGTCAACGTTCTTCAACCTGTTCCTTGTTTACTGAGGTCCACTGCCCCACATGCTACCGCCGATGTCCACAACTCACATGCCTTAGCACGTTACTCTTCAGATTACTGGGACACAGGATATTTCCTCTGGAACCGAGGGCTGAAACCCCAATCCCTCTGAAATCAGTCATTCCCAATGTAGCTTTGGCTGGCTGATTTGATAGTACAGAGTAATTTTTTCCTTTTTAGCTGGGGCAGGGCTATTTCTGGAGGAGATCAATGAACTAAAAGTCTCCTGTTAGGATAAAGGACGGATGAAAGGGGGCAGGGAGATATGGTTAGTACTGTCACAAACTCCCTTGTTTTATTTAGTAGCATCCTGGCAAATGCAGTCCTTACAGCACTTGCATTTGTATTCAGAAAGCTGAGTCAAGAATCTTAAATCCCAGTATATTATGCTCAGCTCACAATTCAGTGCTTTTAATTAAGAATGAAAACTGTGCCTAATTGACAATCTTTGAAAAGAATTTCCAGCCTTCCCACATCATTTGGGATGGCACTAGAGAAATCAATGTGACAGAGGAAGTTGATCAATTAAATCTAACTCTGACTAATCTGCATTAATAGCTACAGACACATTATTCATATGATGCCACACATAAAAAAGAACATTTTACACACACGAAGGTTCTTTTCAACAGTGACGCAGGCAAATCCCAAACCTTTAAGACTGTGTGCCAAACCCAGTTGGTACAGTTAGTATGTAGGTTCGATGTTTTTAAGCATCTAGCAAGCAATGCCACCTCTGTACCAAAAAGGAGCAAAGTCAAGAAGTAAGAGAACACAGTGTATATGAGAGATGCATATGACTCAAAGATGTAGCCAGTTTGGAAAGGAAGCAACTGAGGTTTGCAGTCAAACAACTAAGCCAAGACAGAATGAAACTACAAGTATTTAGCTTGTCACCCCTAAGTCAGTGATGACTTACTCTGTCCCTTCTGACAAAGAAGCGACTTTGAATGGTGCAATGTTTTAGATCCATGAAGGCACGGGATTTCTTGCCAATTCTCCCCTTTTTTTTTTTTTTTGTCCCAAGCTAACATGTTCTGGTCAATGGCTTCTCTGAACAGAACTTGGTCATACAACCCATCCATTCTTACTCACCTGCTCCTTGCTGTCTCCCAACAAGGACATCTGCTCCTGCCATGCAGCCCATGCCCAGAATGCAGACCACAATCCCAATGAAGTGTACTGCCTTGTATCGTACCAGTAAGAAGAACCAGGAGAGCAGTATCACCACTGGGATGACAAAACAGTCTAGGAGCTGTCAAGAAAAAGAGGAAAAATCAACAAATCAACCTGCTAACATTTTGCCCTAAAATACAAGGATAGATTCCAGCAGAGGGAAGCAGTGTTATTTATTTGGTAATAGCACTTTCTATCAGACAGAAAGTGTATTCAAGTGGTTATGTCATCCATCAGACAGAGGATAAGACTATTCTGTTCATGACTATTTCATGAATTCAGGAGAGCTGTTGCTCTATGGGAACACCCAAAAGCACTGTCTTGCTCTTGGATTCAGATGCATATTTCAAATCCATGGGAAGAAAACCTGGGCCAGAAGAGAGCCACACCACTCCATCTGGTCCTCACCTCTGGTGATTAACAGACAAAGACTGAGAGCAGTTTTCCTGCAGTCTAGACATATGCTTTAATTCAATCATTTCAGATCCAATTAGCAGGAATGTTCATAATGCACAAGTTGACCAGATTTATTAAAGCTGGCTGTATAAATTAAGGGGTTTCTGCCTGCAGAATACTTATGAAAAATCTGCCCCCTGTGGGGACTGTTAACTCCTTGAAAATACAATCCCATATGCCTCTGAAGGGAAAAAAAAACCCCACAAAACAAACCCACCTTGCCTGCAGTGCAAGAAACTCAATCTTCTTGCCAATAGACCCTGGGTAAGAGCTTTCTCAAAGAAGTGTTACGAAACACAATCTTTAATTTATTTTTCAGAGGCCCTCAGCAATAAAGCCAGAGAACCCATGATAAAAAAAAGAAACGCAACAAATATTTGAGAGGACCTTGAGATTTTCAAATGAAAATACATTTTAGAAACTACCAGTATGTCACCAGGAAACAAAAATCCTGGGTAAGAAGCACCCAAAGAAACTTGACTTTTATCCCACTTCTTAAAAAGATACAGATAATTTAGCGTCACGATTCTGTGGACTAACAGTGGGATTTAACAAACTGTGCAGGGTACGCTACTCTTCAGTGCCAATTGATGTAGCAGGAACCAGAGCTATACGGCTGCATCTTCTTCCTAATGAAAATGTCTGGAACAACCAAAGGAGGAGACTGTGTCCATAGTTCTGGAAAACTACTCCAGATGTTATTACTTTGGTTTTAGATGATGCAGTTTGGCTTTTCTTCCTTTTAGGCCTATTACCTGCTACTTGTTCTCTCAGTGTGACTTACCACGAAGCACACTATGTATTATCGAATAATGGACACATCCCTTTTAACTTTTTTGCCTGTCCATTTGTTAGCTGAAGAGAAAAAGTCTTTTGGATGATTTGAAGAATTTCAGTGCTTAGAAAATTATTCTTTACATGTAAGATACTGATGTAATAAATATAAAATTTGGGGGATCAGCAAACATATAAAAGCCAATTTTTGGACTAAGGATCATTTCCCTGAAACTTTGTTTGAAAAATGAGTGTGCAGTGGAAACACATCATTTCAAAGATTCTCCAGGCAGTGAGTGGCAAAAGCCTTCAGAAGAGAACCAGTTCAGCAGCAGGATGACACTGCTCATGGGAGGCTCATGCAGTTCAAAGAACTGCAGAACAGATGAGGGAAATTACAAATGGGAAAGGTCCGTGCTAAAAGCAGGTTCTGCATTTAAAATGAGAGCTAATCATCTAAAAGGCACAGTCAGGCCTCTTTACAGTAAAAACTTCCTCCAGCAGTCGTCAAAACACCACAGACCAAACACAAAAAGGGACAAGGTGTGAAAGAACTGCAACAAGCTCCTTTGTCTGCACAGGGCATCTGCTCTGCCTCTGAAAAGCCTGTAAGGTGTACAGTATATAACACAGCTAACTCTCAGAAAGTAGTCTTTGCAAAAACATGCATTTACAAGACAACACATAAAAAAGAACAACTTCAGAAGTTGCACTGCTGGGAGCAGTCAGCTCCTGGGGCAGGGAGGGGTGGTGGCAGGACTACCAGGCGTACGCATTAAATCCTGGCACATGGTGGGGTGAGGTGGCACATAGCCTTCTTCTGTCACTGGAAGGAGGGGGACAGGGCCCACCTCTAGCCAGCACAGATGGTCACTGCTGGATGGATAATGTCCACTGTGCACTTCTCATATGCTGTGGATCTCTGCACTTCACCAACACAGCCCTAGCACATACCAGCAATAGGTGGCATATCTGAAGGAAGCTCCGTCTTCATGTAACCTATGGGATGTGGACACAGCTCAACACCTCCCCTCTCAATCCACAGCTCATGTCCTCATCCCTCTACATGCTGGACATGTGTCCTTCATTAGCTGCGATGGCACACAGTGCACACACATCATCTCTGCTGAAGATGGAAGGAAGGTGGTACCAAACAGCCGGGAGGCAGTTACTCCTTACACTGCTCACAGCTACCCCTGAAGGTGTGAATGACTCTATCCCATTCTCTCCCAGTGCAGCATTGAACAGGTGAGCATAACGCACAGTTTTCTGACCTCATCACAATTTTCCACTACTTAAAAAGTGTGGCTACAAAGAAGGTGGAAGCTCCCTCTTCATCAGGAGCCACATGGAGAAGACAAGGGGCAATGGATAAAAGTTGCATTGGGAGAGGTTTCATCTCGATATAAGAAAGAAATTTTTTACACTGGGAACAATCAATCACTGGAACAACTTCCCCAGGAATGTGGTAACCTCACTGGAGGTTTTCAAGATGCGATTGGACAGCATGCTAAATAATCTCATCTAGGCTCCCTTTCCCACAAAAGGTTGGACCAGATGACCTTTGGAGGTCCCTTCCAAGCTGGGCTGTTCTATGAGTCTAACTTAACTGGTTGCTGGCATCAAAATAAGGTGGAGGAGAAGCTCACATGGGCAGGCACCTGTATCACCTTGGAGAAAGCAATCAAAATCTGTCACCAGTAAGAGGCACCTTTACCTGGCTCAGTGCACATGGTTTCCTTCCACACTGTCCTGAAGTCACCAGTAACCAGTAGGTTATACCAACTCAATTAACTTTGCACTGGAGAAGAGAAGAGGCATCCTTACATGTAACTTAAGAGCTGGACATGAGTAAAATAGGACCAGCCAGAGGTACTGCAGTCTGCCATCACCTTCCTCAGGTGAACACCTAGGATTTGAGCACTCTCTTCTCCATACATACACATACCACCTCAGAGATGACTGCTGAAGCCAGAGCTGAAAGCCTGATGCAACAGTTAGGCACAGAGGTGTTTTAAGAAACCACTTATTAAGTAAGACAGTAAGTGTCTGCAAGCATCTTTCCAATTCTTTTCTGTGCAAAGGTGAGCAAGTGAACCTCAACCATCATTGGATCAACTATTTGACTTTGCAAAATCAGAAGCTGCAGTCACTCATGCAAACAGCATTTAAGAATAGATTTAAGAATAAAATTTTTACTTTTAATTAATTAATTTATTTAAGAGTATTTAAGATGTCACCTTTCAGCCACTAACTATTGTCTCTCAAGAGACACAGAATGACTCAGTGGATATTTATAACCTCTAATATCTGGAACACCTTGCCAACCTTACACACAGGATATGACACTGCATGTTCACTGTGGGACAGAAGCTCTGATGAGGGCTGCTTTACCTAATCGAGGCTAAGTGCACAAAATGAACATTTTCTTGTGAATATGAGATATATTAGGGTGCTAGTGTGATTTCAATAGCCTGTTTAAAAAATTGTTTGTACCTGCAGCATGTGTACTTCAACATGTAAATTCCCACTAACAGTCTTTTAGAGGAAGATTTTAAAAATTCCTCTCATTCCATAAATATTTAAACATACCTATGCTTTCAAGTATGTGAAGATGTGTCTTTTAAGCATAACATGAAGGGATGCATGAACAGAACCTGTCACAAACAAACAACGCTGACAGCAGCTGGAAAACACCCCATTGGGGTTGGCAGTCCAAGGTCCAATCCACAAACAGCAATTTGGAATACTGCAGCATCAACAGATATAAACATTAAATGTAGGTAACGTTTATAGGCATTATACCATTATACAGTTCTTGAATTGTGCTTAGCTTATACCATATAGTTAAACAATGGGATAGACAGAAATAAATAGGTTACTACAACATAAACAATAAGACAAACTGGTGTATATTGCTTAACTATTTTTCAAGTATTTTACATTTCATTTCTACAGGACTAAATTCATTCTGCCCTTCTTTTTTCCTCAGATAAACCTCTCTAGTAGAAGAAAAAATGCACATACATTCTACAAACAAGAGATGCGAGACTGTGGATTACCTGGTCTGCAATAGGGCTTTCTTGTTTATTTTTCTCTTATTTTTCTTTCTTTTGTTTGTTATTAGTTATTTCAGCTATTAAAAAACCCAAACAAACCTAATTGTTAATTTTCTGACTATGAAGTTTTTACAATAACAAAGATAAATTACGCTTAGCTTGAATTTCATTTATAGTACATAAAGGACAGTTGTTTACCAGTATTTCCCTAAGAATCATCTCTGATATTTTCCTTCTTCTTAATTGCTTATTCAAAAGGTACTACATACCTTGTCACTATGTTAAATTAATGAGTGACCTGATTTTAATCAATGTTTAATCACAGAAGTTATCAGATCTCACTAAACTAAAAGAAAACATTTCCTATTTTGCCATGGGAAGATAATAAAACTGAAAGGAGTATGTGGTGCAGACTGTGTTCTTTGACATTGCCATGTTTATCTGTGGTTTTCATCAGTGACAGCTCTGAATTGGGCTGCTTTAGAAGGCAGGATACAAAAATATAATGTATTGATATACTGTCCTACAGAAACTCCTTTCTATTATAAAAATGTTGTGTTGTGGAGATTGAAGATTATTCTTTGACTCTAAAAGATACCACACTGCATCTAAATCTGCTGATGATAGACAATGTTGAAATGTATTTCCTCTGATTACTTCTTTGTTAAATTATATTGACTTTACTACACTTGTGAATGATAGACAAACATTCTCTTGCTAAGAGTAAATATCTGGTCTCTGATCTCACAGATTCAGCACGTGTTTGCACACCTATAGAAAGAATGTACTGTTAGTCATTGGAAAGAAGTGCTGGCAAGCTTTAGAAGAAAGGTCTGCAAGACAGAGGGTGAACTGCTAATCTGCAGTGATATCAAAAAGAAAAAGGATGGTCAGCAAACTTCCTATGGGAACAGCTGGGCTGAATCTCCCTTTTTAAACATTCATTGGATTTTTTTCGCCCCCAGTTATAAGCCCTTTTTTTTCACATTAGCAGTTTCTCATTAGCACTGCCCTCCGGCAAATCATGCGGAGAATCAGCTGCACCCTCTACTCAGTCTGCTCTCCAGAGCAGAGGGATCAGTAAAATCAGTGTCATATCCATCCAATACTATATTTTCAAGTACATGTGATGGCTACTCAATTTCAGCATGCGACCTGGTAACTTTAATACAACATCAAGTGCTATATCCAGTACGAGACACATCTTCTGACATTTGGTTTGTTCTTCCAAAGGAAGAAAGGGTTTGATGTCCATTTGAGGGTTCTTTCTATGCCTGTTTTCACACTACCTTCACAGAACCACACACACTTGATTCAACCATACAAAAGCAGCCAAGATGTGAACCCTCACAGAGCTGGCTGCTGGCTGACAAGGGAATGGCATGGCAATTACGCTACCCTGTGACCGAAACTCTGCAGGGAAGGTGTGGTGGATGCTGGCAGCATTTCTGACAGGGTTATTTCAAGCAATTAAAAAAAAAAAAAAAAAAAGGAGCATTGTTTTTACCTTTCTTGTTTCTATTTGCTATCTCACCACAACTTAATCACTTTCTTGCCTGGTTTTTATACAATCACAAAATTAATTTTAAATCTATTAATTTTTTCATTCAGTCAAAATGTGGGGTACTCCAAGTAGGGAGACTGGTGAAAGAATCAGTTAGTGATGTCATTTGTTCAAAAAAAAAAAAAAAAAAGTTTAATTTCTATGACATGAGAGAAACAAAAGCCAGAAGACTGCTCCCAGTCTGAAGCCTCTTTAATTTGCCCACAAGATCTCTAATTTTTTTTCTTGGGGCCACATGACTGACACTTCTATAACTGATCCCATCAGTTCCCTTAATTCGTTCTCAGGATTTTCTCTTTTTCCCTGTGGACACAGAAACTCCCTCAAAACTTTCACTAGTGAAAGACCTTCATCTATATCTGACTTCCATGTGCCAACACCCAAGATGATGATTTCTACAGCTCCAGCTTTCTGTGTATATGGAAGGAATTCAGCGATGTCTTGAAGTTATGTTAAATGAAAGGTGGTGGTCACATCCAACCCACAGTTTCTCTGATCTCAACTCTCTATAGATGGACCTGCTTTACTACCAACACCAGTAATCACATCTTAACTTTTTTTGAAAAAAACCCACCCTTAGGACACACCTTTTCATCCTCTCCTCTCATTACATACATGCACTCCAGCTCTGCTCATACATGATCTGTTCACATATCGGGAAGATTACCAACAAACTGATCACCAAAATGTCTGTTCCTTTAATTGCCTTCCTCCTCTCATTTCATATACCACTGTCAGAAAAAGATCATTTTAAGACAGCAGACAGCTCTGCCAGCAGTCACATGTTTCTGCAGAAAAGAACTATTTTCTGGTTTGCTTCTCTCTAAGATAACTGAACACTGGCTTTGAAGACCATTTTCTCAAGGTTACTTACTAGAAACTTCATGTCACCAGCTGCTGTAAACAATGCAGGGGATTAGACCCTGGACTAAAAAAAAATCATGGATGACTCCTGCAGAAAAATCCTTGCTTTTTCATTTCACCTGCAAGAATATGGAAAATGGGCTCAGAATGCCAAAATCTCTGCTGTTGTAATGGGCACAGTTCCACTGCCTTTAATGAAATTTTGCATATTTATGCTAGTAAAAACTTTAGCTCAGGATTAGAGGCAGGAGCTCTGGATACTGAGAGCTCAGATGACTCCAAAACCATATACAGAGACAGAGGATGCTGTAGGGGCTGGTTTGCAGACCACAGGTAGGGAACACAGTTAAAAGACAGAACAGTGACTTGGAAGTACAATAATAAATCAGATGCAAGATACACCCCACAGTAGAAATGTATGGTATGCAACACTTCTGCACAATGCTGATCTGCAAACCTTATTAACATTGCAGTATTCCCTCATTGCCCTGAAGCAAAACCGGAAAGTACGGTCAATCTTACATGCATAGGATGGGGAAAGGAAGGGAAGGAGTGGAATTTATCTCTGGTTTTGAGATATTTCACTTTAGTGGGCACTGGACAAGGGGGATCAACAACTTCATATCGCACATCCCCCGGTCCTCACTTCCCAGATTATCTCAAACCTTCTGCCTCAGTGTACACTGAGTCCACAGGGACCAAGAACGAAGTAAAGCCTATTGCCATCCAGCACTCCTGTAATAAGCACCTACTGCTGACTCCTTCCCTTTTCTGGTGGCAGTTGTTGAGGTATGAAAACTGCCAGAGGTAATTGGAAGTATGATGTACTGCTGAGCCTCACAGTGATCTAAGAGTAGCTGAGAACATTAGCATTGTAGTTTTACTGTCTGTCTCCTGGTGTCTATAAATCCCAGCATTTACTACCTTTGTTTTCATCATGCCAGTCAAAGGCTTGATTGCCCAAGGAATAAATTACTATTTAGAAACATAGCTCTCTCTTCGACAGTGCCTTATTTCTTGTGACATCATATGCATATTCTAAAGTACCACTATGCAAGGTCTTGCAGAAATAGTCCAGATTTCTATGTGATATTGTAACACAGAAAAAGGATAACATTACCTCTAGAGACTGCAACACAACAGTGTAATATGCAGGTGGATAGAACAGTGTATTGCTGAAAGAAGAGCTAATTAATGGTGGGACTATGGGGGAGAAGGGAGAGGACAGTCTGCCTCACAATGCAGTCTGGTAGGATGAGAAAGCACTTCTCTGGCAGCAAAGGTTACAAATATTAGTATAATAATAGGCTTAGTAGAAGACCTTATGGACTTGTTAGGATGTATGTGTATGTGTAAATGCAGTACAGTGAAGTTGAAGCCAAAATGTAGTTCCAAATTAATTAAATATCTAGATCTAAATAACTGCAAGAAGTTCAGAATCTTTTAATTCCCTCTGGGGGGAACTAATTGTTGCTGTGTAAAAGGTGTCTCTAACAGTAGTTAAAACACCCTTCTTGAATATTTATTAAACCTTCCACAGGCCTACACCAGGGTTGCTTTAAAAAACATTAGGATAAACATGGAAAGCAATAGTACAGGCACTCCTGAAAGTTAAGTGGACAGTTTTTAAAAAAAAAAAGTCCATGGGATCAGGTGCTAGTGTACACAGGGGAGTATTTAATGAACTTTCTGCACCTGCTGCAGCTGACACACAAGAATGCTGCAAAATCTAGTGCAATGTACCAAAGAGAAACTAAAGATCATTTCGCAAGTTTCTGGACATCTGGGAATCAGGACACATGCATCTGAGATCATTAACTGTGACTGGTCTTTGGCACTTCTGGCACTTCTTGAAATACATGGTTTTGGATATTCAATGGATCCATCAACAAACTACTGTGCCTTTACCTGGTGTATACTCAATTTTTAAATGTACCCTCAAGAGAACAGTCTTCACTTGCTAGCCTGAGCATTTTCATGGCTGTGGGAAGCTTGAGTTTGAATCTCTCCAGCTAAGATGGAGGTAATTTAAACCCTCTCTGTGGGCTACTGTTTAACAGCTATGGCTTTATGTAAAAGGTGGCTCTACTCTTGCAATTTGAAAAGCACTCTAGGTTTTCTGTAAGCACTTGAGGCATGCTAAGATCATATCAAACACATTGGGTTCCTCAGGGTACTCTAATGTAGGAATACTTAGCTTTTGAATTTTAAGACGGAGGCAGGTATTTAGGCATCCGTCTCCATCAATACAAAAGGACTTGAGGCATGCAAAGAACCAGAACTTAAAGCTACCAAAGAAGGAGCAACCTGAGATATTCAAACACACATTTTTGTGTCCCAAGACTGTGTTCTGAGCAGGAGGTTAGTACACATAGACCAGGGGATGTTAGATGTCTATGACAATTTAGGTATGTAGACAATGAGGTGTGGGTTTCTTGGATTGTTCTATTAAATCTAGTTGCCCCTGGATTGCACTGCAGGTACCTAAAGGGTACCTTGGATTTTATTCTTAGCAACTGTTCTACAACTTGATGCCTGAAACATAAACAGAGGATTGGTTTTCAATCTAATTTTTTAATGTCACCTAGTTTATAAGTGAGATCATTTAGTTTGTTGTGTTCTTTTTTTTTTTTTAAGAAAAAAAAGGAAAATTATCTGTTTCTAGTCTTCACAGGACTTTATTTTCGTCTTATGATGGAGCTGAGTGAACATTCTCAGACAGTAATTACAGAGTACATGAGGATTTTAGATAATCAGAAGCACGTCCAAACATAAAGGTTAGGTAACATATTCATCTCTAATTTATGCCTGTGTGTCCTCATTCACTGTGTTTCTGAAGGCATCTGATGAAAGACATATAGGAAGGTTTATTAGCAAATTCTGTTTTTCCAGACCAAAACCAAAACCAAAAGAGAATTTAAAGTATAGGGAAGACTTGGGTGTGAAAGAGTGGGGAAAAGTAGGGCACCATTTCCAGTTTTTTCTTTGAACCATGATGAGATAATACCAATTACAAAACAAAGATGGAGCTTAAACTAGAAACTTTGACAGTCCTAAGATACTTGGCAAACAAAGTTGTTGAGTGCTTGGAGGTTTTTGTGAAAGCAGAACTGCAAATCAACTGTAATAAAGGTATATCTTTACAGTTAAACTTTGGCTTTTTTCTGGGATCAACTTTTTTTGCCTAAAGGCGCCACAAGCTTAGTACACTCACATGTTAATTTTGCATGATGGAATAGAGATATCATGTAGACAAAAAGTATATGTTGTAAAACTGATTTCCTACTGAAATGGTTCATGTACCACCACTATAAAAATACTGTAAGATTTCTCATTGATTGAAGTGACAATTTCAAAACTCATATATTCTCCCCATAAAAAGCCTTGGTGTAAAGTCTGTTGAGAATAAAATCCCTCTGAATTGACATGAGGGACTTGATTCTCAGTCAATGTATACATCAGCATAGCTCCCACAGCCTTCAGTCAAATACAAACTGAATTGTGGTAGGTAGCAATGGCTTCTCAGGTCTCAGTTCTGAAAAGATTTAAACACTTCTTTGCTACATGCCAGGGAGCATTTATGGCCTCACAGGTAGTGTTCTTGCATGATCAGACCTTTTGAAAGATGCTTTTGAGAGAGTGGTCCTTGTCTGCTTCTTCAGAAACCAAACTCTAGGAAAAACTTGCCTTTTTTCATCTTTTAATTTCCACTTCTTCAGTCTTCGTTTCATACCATTATGCACTTCAACCGATGCTGTTTCAGGCTGAATAATCCTCTGAGTTTCTTCTGTTTCATCTAACTGAAATAGGGTGTTGTTTGGCTACATTTCACAAAATGTGTCATTTGATTCAACATCTTCTATTACCTCATACTTGTCCCATTCTCATCATGTCTTTGGGCTTGTCCAAACGTAGAAGCTCATTCAAATTAAGGCATGAAGTGAATTTAAAAAGGCAACAGGTACTCACCATCACTCCATGTGTATCTGAGCAGTCTAGAACAACTATGGGAAAAAGAGACACTGCATTCATTCCACTGCTGGAAAAAAGCTCAATGGAATTTGAGCTTCTAACTCTTCCTTCTTTCAAGCTACATGGGAAAGAGACCTGAACTCTATTGTAATCTTTATGTGGAAGAGGTCTAAAATGGTCATGATGCTGTCTGTTCCAATGACAGTTCTCCTGTTCCACCTTTCCTTTCTCTCTCAGTCTAAAAAGAGACCGTAGTTCATTTCAGCTAACAAATTCCCTGCTGAGGCACAGGCAATGCCCATGAACTCTTGTGCCTTCTTCATCCTCACACTATAGTTTTTGATCTCTTACACTAAAGACCATGTTCATTGCAGAAAAGAAGGATGGTTTGCATCTTCTGGAATTGGTGTTTCATGGATCTGGTCAGACGAACCTCTGATATGTGCTTGTTGATGGCTGTGGAAGATGGGATTTAATGACCTGGATCATGTTGCTCAGTCTGCTATTCCTACTTGCTATGAATGAACACACAAACCAAGAAATTCAGCTTTTGCTTTTCTCTTTGTAGTGGTTTAAGCCCAGAGGGCAACTAAGCACCACAAAGTAGCTTGCTCACTCCTTCCCCCTCAGGGGTGGGGAGGAGAAAATAAAATAAAAGGCTTGGGAATCAAGAAAAGGACAGGGAGGGATGACTCACTGATTATGATCACAGGCAAAAGACAGACTCAATTGGGGAAGAAAAAGAACATCAATTTAATTTGAACACCACCATCACCACTTAATTTACCAATCAAACAGAGTAGGCCAGTGACATCACTATATCTTAAAAACACTTTCCCCCTACCCCTTCCTTCTTCCTGGGCTGAGCTTTGCTGCTGATTTCTCTGCCTCCTCTCACCAAACGGATGGGGGTTGCGGTCAGTTCATCACCCGTTGCTTCTGCCACTCCTTCTTTCTCAGGGAGAGGACTCTTCACACTCTTCCCCTGCTCCAGCATGGGGTCCCTCTCGCAAGAGACAGTCCTCTACAACCTTCAAACATGGGTCCTTCCCACGGGCTGCAGCTTTTCCTGAACTGCTCCAACACGGGCTTCCCTCGGAGTCCCAGCCTTCTTTGGGTGCAGCCAGCTGCGTCGGTGTGGGATTCTCCATGGGTGGCAGGTGGGCATCTGCTCCACCAGTGACCTCTGTGGGCTGCAGGGGGACAGCCTGCTCTCTCACCATGGGCTGCAAGGGGATCTCTGCTCTGGAGCACCTCCCTGCCCCCTCCTCCTTCTCCTTTCTTCAACTGACCTCATGTTAGCATAGGTATTTCCTTCACACCGACTCCTCCTCTCAGGTTCCCTTTCTTAAATATGTTATCACAGAGGCGCAGCCACCATCACTAATTGGCCTGACCTTGACACAGGGGTGGATCCGACTTGGAGCTGGGGGAGCTTTGAGAAGCTTCTCACAGGAGCCACCTCTGTAGTCCCCTTCCCTGCTCCCAAAAAAACTCACCACACACAAACCCAACACACTCTTGTGTGGGAATTCAGAACTCTCAGACCGACACTCTTGAACATGCAAAATAAGCAATTCAGCTTCTGCTTTTCCCTTTGAATCTTTTAGCAGCTATAAAATCAGACAGTATGAGGTTTACATGGATTTATGCTTTAAACAGAGTAATGTGATTTAGAAAAGTGTTAAAAGCAATATTACATTGTCTGGGCATGTTTCAAAGAATTGTCAAACCCAGATGCTGACGGCAGAGGCATCTGTGAATATTTAGTATAAACCGCACATTCAGATTCCTTGAATTCATACGTCTAGTTTTGCTTCTTATTCAGCTAAACAAGCTCAGTATTTTCCAATATCACTTTTCAACTATGGAAGAGATATATTCCTAATTCGCTTTGGTTTTGCAGAACATTAACTGGTGCTTCTCTATTTTACTGGGTCTAATGCAAACCAGGCAAATAAGGTGTAAAATACACTGAACAATATCTAGTGTTGCCCAGTTATTTAGAGATAACTTAACAAGGGAGTAGGTTTGTTTTAGAACAAGTAGCAATGAAGTATGCAATGATTTACCAAGACAGACTATTTCCAATCTCTTTAAAAAGTTTCTGTTATTCACTTCTCCACTGAAATGGGAAGGAGCCTTTGTGTTTTTATTTAAAATATACAGGTTAGATCTTTGGAGAAATTGCTACCGTAGCTTTTGTTCAATGCATGTATAAATTTTTAAGGGAGAGCACACTTTTTGATAGTTGCAGTTAAGCTGTTATATAACATAACACATCTAACTGCTTGCATTAGATACGACTTCATCATAACCACATTCATCTTACTTAATGACAACTTTTGCACTCAGATCTAATTACAGAATTCTAAAAGAAGTGCTCGTATTTTTTCCAAGTACAATATCAAGTGAGAAGAAATCATTTCAGCCCATCGGAAAATATTTCCTTAAAGGACCAGATTAAATAATTATTTTTAAAATGTGATTATGAATGGTTTAGCACAGGAAAATAAACAGAAAGCCAGTATATTTTTGTACAGTTTGGAAAATACTGAGTAATAAAAATAGTCCAATATGAAAAAATGTGTCTTACAAGATGGCATTAGAAAGTACACAGAAGACACAGGCAGGAAATAGCTATCAGTGCATCGAAGCCAATGGAGACTGCACCACTGACCACATCAAGCCTATTACCTTATGTCAAAAGGGAAAATGCTTTGAGTTCTTACCTGTACACTAGTAAGAGTGGTGTATTGATAAGCTTTGACTACCAGGTAATTGGCTTCTATATCTATTATCCCCAGGATCATATACTTCCACCATCTCCTCTTCAAAATTGCCAGCAAATTTTCTTCTCCTGTGGTAACAAACAACAAGAAAAAATATGTAAAAGAGTTAGGATTACATGCACAAAATACATGACTGTCAAGAGAAATTACCTAGAAGGTCTCTTGCATTTATAATATGCAGTTGAAAAGCACCATATATAATAGGTACTGCAAAGAGGTAAAAACTAATACACTCTATTTGTCTTGCAGATACTAAGACAGCCAGCTTGGCGAAGTAATATGTGAGGGTCAGGTTGTCTCTTCACTTAAGATATAAACAATGCTTGGAAAAATAAGTGAAGTTTGGGTAGACTGTAAATGTGTTCTTAGTTTCACTTTTATATATACACATAAAATGCTAAAGAATAGAGCAGTTTATTACATACATTTATACTTTCCCTAAATACTGATAAATATTGTATCACACATGATGCAATAGGGTTTTGCCAGAGTGGGAGATTACCAATATTTGCAAATGTGATGGAATATTAGAGCAGAAGAGTAGCAGCATCACCTTTGGGCAGATTACAGATCCTGTTTCAAGGATGGTTATTACGATGCTAAAGGTTCAAAATATCAGACTTGTTTAGAGAAAGGCTGCATGGATTGTGTGTGACAGGTTGCTCTGCTCCCAGGATCGATTTCTGAAGTAGGTAGGTTTGTTGCCTTCTATGGGAGCCCTGTCAGTCACTCAGTACTTAATTTCCACCACTTGAAGACTGAGTACAATACGGCCTGCAGATCAAACCCACAACTTTCAAAAGGTCAAAGCATTCCTCATGCTAGGCTAGGGATTATTATTGTTTTCTGTTCAAAACAAAGGAGCTCATTAGTGAGGGTAGACAAACCTGTTACTTATTTGCACTACAGTAAGCTCCAGAGATGATGGGACCCCACTGTGAAAGAGGCTGGACATACCGACTGTGACTGAACACAGTACGACTGGAAGTCTTCAAGAGTCTGTAGCCTAAACAGGGATCTAAGTAGGGTTGACCTGTACTGCCAAAGTACCATAAACGGAATTTGAACTGTCTTGAAAGTTTCACACACACACACACACACACATTATTCTGAGATTAATTTGTGTTGCTGCAGCCTTTCTAAGTGCCTGGGATAATCAAAATGAGTGGTGGAAACTACAGAAGAAAAGAGGCATTATTGTCAATTGCCACCAAAACTTGCTCAGGCTTCTCAATTCTTCCTTATAATTTTCATTCACCGCAAGCGTGTTTGCTCTCTGGTTACAACAGACCCAGCGATATAAGGGCTGCCATACCATCAGAAATGGCAGGCTCTCTATAGCACAGGAGTATCTCCAATCTTATAAGATGCAATCACAGATAAATGGATAATTACTTCAGAAGTTGATTCAGACATCTTAGATGTTAAATCTTGGCCCCACTGAGTGACTCAAATGGGTATTTACCTGAACAAAGCACCTGAATCATTTGAGGATTGTTCATTAACAGATGCTCACACATATACACTTCCAATAGCATATTATTATACAACAACCTAATTATTTGTTACAGTGGAAAGGACACTGAGTGCAAAACTATAAACGCTAAAAAGTTTTCTTAGCTTTCCTTCCTTTCCTTCTTTCCCTCCTCTTTCTTTCTCTTTCCCTCAGTAAGCAACAGAGAAGTAGCAGAAACAAGGTGGTGAGCAGGCTAATTATTTAAGACCCTAAATAAGGAGTCAGTACATTTAACAATACTTTCCTGGTACCAACAACTTACAGGAGAACTCATGAAAAAGAAAATCGCACCCTTCAGATATTTGTTACGAAGATTCAAGCATGCAGAAAGAGGAATATTTTAGATCTTACATTTTAATATATTTAGGGAGGTATTTTCAAAAAAGCATTTGAGATTAGACATCCTAAATCCTATCAAAATCAGTGTAAAACACACAGATAGATCCTTGCCAAGTACTGAAACTGTATCTCTAATTTTTATGTTGTCCAGATATACCTTTAAAACACCAGCTGGAAATCGTAAATGCAATGGAATGCCATAATTCACATTTCAGAGAGATTCTTTGTTTTAATTGTAAAGAGAAAGTTTAAAAATCAAAGACAGCAAACTGTAGTCTCTATTCCAACAGTGAAAATCCCACCTGAATCTGGTTTTGTTACAGTAGGAACTTGGTGGTACCTACAAAGCAGAAAGAAGCAGCAGGCTCAAGAACTGCACTGGCATTAGGTTGTCTGAGCAAGGACTATGGACACACCTCAAGGACTCTTTTAGTGTCTTTGGTTTGCCAGTGCTTGCTTTCTCCAGCTTCAATTTCCAGCCACAGATAACTGTACTGCTCACATGTGGCCAAATAAGTCAGCTTTAAAAACGAATGCATGTCCATGACTTCTGGATAATGGGTAAAGTCAGAGTTTCCAGAAGTGGAAATTCAATTTTCTACAATTTTAACTGACATACACGGTTCTCTCATTTGCTTTCTCAATCCTTTCTTTGCTAATGACAGGAATAAGAAAAATAATTGGCAAGTGGTATTTTATCTTTGATATACAGCTCTGAGATATTCCAAACTGCAAAAGATCAGTTTCAGCTGAGACGGCTGGGCAGAGCAAAAAGAAATGCTGAAATGAATTTATGCAGGCACTGCACAGCTATGATGAACACTGGTTTAGCTTCACAGCATGTGTCTTTGTCTTGCCCAGTGGAAAGCTTAGAGATGTACAGGCGTTCAGCATGACAGAAATAAAATCAAGAATTTGTTTCTGGAAAAAAAATCTTGTGCAGCAGCTGCATCTTTCTCTATGGAACATACTTATTCTTTGCTTTCACTCACTTGCTGCATCTCCTGTTACTTAGTGTGCAAGAAAGGTCTGGCTTCTGACCGGGGTCCCTCTGTTCACATTATTATTATTATTATAATTTATCATTAACATATCAGTTAAACATGAGCATGAGCAAAACGGACAGATTCCATCTGAGGGTATATCTGAGCAAAAAGCAATGCATGTTTAACATTGTTAATCTGGGGATTGTTATTTGTTTATTGCTCTCTATTTCTTTGGCATTGTCATCACAATACATAGAAGGGAATGAATAGCTCCTAAAGTGGAAGACTTTCTGAGGACAAGGGAAGGAGAAAGAAGATGATCATCTGCACTGAATGTCAGTCCAACGCTGTGGACAAATCAAGGAAGAGGCAGATGGTGTCCCAGTTTGGACATGGGGCTGAAATAAAGCCATCATATTCAAACGTCATGCTTTTGCAAGAGGGACCCGGTAGAAGGCAACAGGGGAAGACAGCCTGGAGAAGGTGTGGGCTGCCAGCAGGACAGGACCTCTGGACAGCAATCGCAGATCTCATCCTCAGTGAATTCAGACAACAAGGAGAAGAGAAAGGCTAGTTAGAGAGATAAATGGGAAATCTTGACCTAACTTGGGTAGACTAAAATAAGAAGCAGAGGGACTCAAGAGTTTCATTCAAAAGTCTACATCCTGAGTAGAAATAAACATCACCTTTGCATAAAAACAAAGTGGGAGAAAAAAATATCATGCCTAATTAAAAACAAAACAAAAAGAGACAATCTGGGGCTTTTTATTTCCCTTGATGACAACTCAAAGCAAACTAATTATTCAGGTCTTTTGAGTTGTACGCAGTGTAGGCCAGAAGGACTGAATGTAGATGCCTACACCTGAACTAGCATTTTTAAAGCTTTTTTCACCTAACATATTCCAGATTAATTGTTTATGATGAGATAACCAGTGTTTTGAAAACAAATGTCTCCCCCACTGAATGTAAAGGGAAGAGAGATTATGTCAGGCAGTGTATTTTTGTTATTATCTCAATAGGACTGTGACTAAGGCTTCCAGCCAGTCATATAAACAAATATTAAACCATAAAGTGTGCAGGTTAGCTTAAAGGCATCATTTCCAGTGAGCCAAAGCACATATTGATGTCAGTGAACATAAATTCATGTGAGTGCACAGAGTAGTGCCATCTTGAGACACTGCCATCTTTTGATGGAGATCCCCTTTCAAAAAACAAACCCTTAACTTTTGTCAGCACTAGAAAATGTAAGCCTTCATGCTCAGGTTAATCCAATTGTAATGTAGATTTAAAAGCAAATCAAATACTAAGAATGTTTTAAGATTCAGAAGTCGAACATACTGTGAACACAGAGAAATACAACCCCCCTCTCTTTGTAGGAGGATAGATTTAGGTTTTATATTTTTTACTAATTTTGCAGTGAGACACACATTTGACAGTTATGTATACAGAGGAGCTCTCAGTGTTTGGAAAAAAGCTACAGCTTTGCCTCTGCTGGCTCAAATTAAAAATCAACAAATAAGATGCTTTGTAGAAGAGATGATTTTACATCATATAATAAGGATTTACCCCTGGGGGGGTACAAAATTAAAAATAAATTAGAGAGAAAATTAAAAGAGGCTTTAGCTGTGCAGTGTCTACCAAAAATACATACATACATGTGCAAAATGCTTTCCACATTCACCCACGCAGCCACAGAGGTAAAATAAAAAAACCCAACAGCCATTAAGACAGCAAATTCCCAATTATTTGTGTATGGGCTTGGGACACGGGTAGAATAACAGCACTGCTAGACCAGAAAAAAAGCATATTGCTTCTCTTTCATCTGCTGCCACCTCTCTCTTTTAATTCGGATGACAACTTGCTATTTAGATCAAGATCATCAAAGGAGCTGTGCTCTCCTTCTGCTTTATAGAGCTCAGCAGAAGAGATGTAAATGTGTGTAGGAGACCTGCAAGGTGGAAGGCAGTGTGGAGTGGGAGGGCTGCCGGGCACACTGGTCCTCCCCTGCCTCTAACAGGAGTGGGAGTCAAGTGCTACAGGGTAAAGAAGCAAAAGTCTCACAGAAGATGAACGTTATACTAGAATTTACTTATGATCACTTTATTTGAAAAAGAATGTTACAAAGGACAATTACAGGGTAATTGTTTCTTTTCCATTTTCACCCATTATAGCAAATCTTGCAGATAGAGAATTTCACCAGTACCAATGTTGCTTTTCTACAGACTTTGTAGTCACCCAGTCCTGCTGCAGGACCAGGTCAAGGAGGAAGTCAAATGGAGTAATTCTGGGTAGGGGTAACACAGATCTTGTCAGTATTACTATGCAAAGAGGCTCCCATGCCTGAACAATAAAACTTTGTTTGTCTCCTGCTCAGCCAAGTTGCTGGTTCAGGGGACTTAAAGCCTGTTGTAGAAAGCTTTCAGCTCTCCACAAAAATCAGAACTGTCCCTCTTCTGTGTGACTTTAAATCCTCTGGCCCAAAATGGTTTCTTATTTCCTCTTATCTTATGGTTTCTTATATCCTCTTATTTGTTTGTATTACTGATGACTACTTCATAGCAATATTGTTGCCTAAATACAAACCACCACCACTGCTTAATTATTTACGCAATAGAGAAAACGTTCTCTTGCAGGAATGCTCCTCCAGCCAGGCTTCACAAAACACCTGAAAATACTCTGTTCACCTTATGGATGACTGCTTATAGACTGCACTGCTTTTATCCTGTACCATGTTTTCAGTAATCCTTTTGGGAGAGTAGATAAGCTCAGTTCATTCTGACTCCTCAGAATATCTGATCTTATCCAATCTGATCTTATCCAGAGCTCCCTTCTGCCTCTTCTCCTGCAGTGGGAAAACTGTGTAACCCACAGACATGCTGCTGGTGTAATAGTCCCAAGTTGCTGCTGCAAGTGGCTCCCATGCTCTCCAGCTGCTTGGCCACATCTCGCTGCTGCTTGCCCAGTGCCAGCACTGGTGATTGGGGTGCTGCACAGTGAGCCAGGGCAAAAAACTGCCTGGAAAAAAAGATTCTGGGGTTTCAGATCAATTTTCAGTCTCTCTCCTGAGCAGTCTGTGACCAAATTAATGTTAGTCCTGTGAGAGGTGACAAATAATCTCTGTCAGAACCTCAGCAATAACTCTGAATGAACAGGAAATTCTTGTCTCAATACAGCAAATGAATGCTGCTTGGGTTAAATATTTTAAAATCAACAGAAGTACTGTAAAATAGCAACCAATTATCTGATACTAAATTCTAGACTTACTGAGATGCTTCAGAGTCTAAATTTCACTCGAGTAGAATTTCTGCTCAACTAAAATTTAAATATGTATCTGTAACAAAGTGATTTCAAAAAATCCTCCTTTGAGTTGCATAACTACATATGCTTACCTATTTTCTGTAAGGCTGGTGTTTTCCCTAAGAGGAAAGAATGTAATGTGTCCTAAAAGCATTAACTGTCTTCTAAAAGCATGTAATTTATGCTTTATTTAATGTTCAGAACACAGGCATCTACCTGATGATCCCTGGACCAGGTGTCCAAGTTCAAGCCACTTCTGTGTTCAAAGGCTTAACACAGAACTTGCAAGTAACAGCGGACCCAGGCAAGGAACATCTATCCCCTTCTCTGATACATGCTGAATCATGCCTGTGTACTGTCCCTCACAGGGCGACAGCAGTCACTGAAGAAACGCAGCAGCCATCACCACCATCCTTGCTCTGGATGTGCAGCGTAGGAGGCTGCAGGTCTCCCTGCCACGTGTGTGTTGAAGCAAACCTGCAATGGGTGGTGCTGCTGAGGTGGAATGCACTCACGGGACACAAGCTGGGGCATGTGCCTCACCAGGAGTGAGCAGCATCATGGCGATGTATTTTCACCTTCTTAGAAAGTCAATCTTATTTGTCAGTCACAAGCAACGGGATTTTTCAGTTTCGGAGCAGTTCTATTTATTTTCATTGTATATTTCAAGTCGACAGTGTTTGAATGTCTACCTATCATACCTAACATTTATGTGGTTGGCACTTTGGAAAAAGGTACTTTATATAACCTTTGACCTCCAGATCATTATAGGAGTAACACAAACTGAAGGTAAGGTTTGTACCTCTTCTGTCTACTACTTTTGTAATTTTGAGCCTCCTCTTTACTGTAATATGCTTAGCCTATTAACATGACATAACACAGCTTTCCAGTAACTAAATTACAAGCTCATCTGAAGTATTTAGACTTGTTATTTCCTCTTAGAGATGTTGCAGATCATTCTGGTTCAACACTGGATGTAAACCATAATACCTGAAGTCAGATCTAAGAATCTGACCATGCATTTTCATAAAACATGAAAGGATTGATTCTGTGATTCTGTGATTAATATCTGGTGCCTTGATTTTTATCCAGCCTAAGCTCTGTGGTTAGATCTGATAATCTTCAGATGTCTTATTTCATGAGATTACTGGTCATACAATTTACTTGAAAGAGTAAATTACAACTAAAACTGCAACAATAAAGTAGTTGGTGATTTTGCTAATGCCCCAGTTTCTCTCAACCTGACTGCCCACTAGATTACATACAGTTTTTCCCTTGGCGGCATACACAATGCTCTGTGTTACTGCCATGGGTTACTGCAAGAAACAGACCACATCAAGATCTGAATAAAGCTCTGAACAGTGAACTGTTTCAAAAAACAGTCCTCTCAACTCCCAGCCCTTTAAAATCTCAAGATAAAAACCACTGTGAAGTTTCTAGCACAAGATTTTTCATTTAAGTTGTTTTTAATTCCAGCCTAAACTTAGGTAAGCACCTCTCCTGAAATGGTAGACTGTGTCCCGGGAGACGCACTTGCACCTCTGTAACACAGGACGTGAACACGCCAACAAGCTGGAGTCTTCCCTCAAACCTGAGATTTGATTATGTCCTGATGTCTTCATGCATGAAATTTTCAAAATTCATTTCTGATCTACAGCACTCTCAGATTTAAGTTACATCTGAGCTAAGTGTATTCTGCCAGCTTTATGGGATATATGTGGCTCACTCTCACCCAGAACTACTTCAAAACCAGCAGTTGGACTAGATGATCATTGTAGGTCCCTTCCAACTGAAATGTCATTCTATTCTATTCTATTCTATTCTATTCTATTCTATTCTATTCTATTCTATTCTATTCTATTCTATTCTATTCTATTCTATTCTATTCTATTTTCTATTCTATTCTATTCTATTCTCCATTCCAGTCCCATTCCAGTCCAATTCCTTCACTCTGTAAGCTCTGCAGTCAGGCCCTTTTTTCATTGTTTATCCTTTTTTATCTAGTATGAAGCTACTTAACAGCACTGCAAAGAAAGGATTTCAGAAGAAAAAAAAAATCGCATTTTCAAATTTACCAGAGTGTTAGAGAAATTAAAGAAATCTGTATATAACTCTGTATATAATTTATAAATGTGTAATTTGCATGAATAATTCATCCTCCAGGATAATCTTCAGCATGTTAATCATATTCACAAGACTTACTTAAAGTCAGATAATCTTAAAAGAAATAATGTTCATTGTTAAAGGCAGAGGAATCAGTTAGCATGTGTGAGCTTGTGAGCATTTTTTTTTTGTCCCTTTCATCAACTCATTACAAAAAGTTGGTCCAGCCACCTACCCACTCTGTGACATTTTTTCCCCCAGCAGACAGATATGAATAATGAATTATCTACTTATTATCTGTGATTCCTATAAAGTTTATTCCCCAAAGCATGAGATTTGCCTGAGACAGTAAAAAAAAAAAAAGACATAATGCAAATTTTCATTACTATTTCATTACTATTAATTGCCCATAGATCAAGCAGATCCACCTGGTTGAATTTCTAGCCTTGTCTTTAGAAGACAGTAGGAGAATAAGGAAGTCTAAGAGTATGTATCTTTGTCTGTTCCCCATCAGTAATGTTTGAACACACTGATCCAATTTAAATCTATTCAGACACAGATAGGTGCAAAGGTATTATTTTCTACAAGTTTACTGTGAATAGGTAACTGAGCAGAAGAGAGAAAACCTAACATCGCTGCCACTAAGTATAGGCTTGGAGTTAAACTCATTATTTATTAGACACCAGAGTCTGGACACTGCACCTTCTTAGGCCCCAGCTCATTCAACATGAGACATAAACCCCTAAGAGATCAGGTGATGCCAGTTGTGGGGCTCACTGAACTAGTAGCACCAGTAGCAGGTGCTGGCATGAAATATGAGCAAGGACTGTATACAACATGTGGTAAGTGTGAAGGAGAACCTGCTTTTTATGGGCTATGAAACCTAAAGATACCTATGTAAGAAAGAAATCTGTCTGCTGATGACTACTAAGAGGACAGTACTATTAAGAGGAAAAAGGCTATTGGTGAGTAACCAAAGAATTGGTGAGCAATGGGAGTCTTGCCTTTTGTGGTATGAACACTAAGGGCATATACACAATACTGTGACAATTCTTGTTAGTTTATCAACAACTAAACTAACATTTAAAAGGGCATTTTGAAGTTGAATAAGATGGGGAGTTGATGCTAAAGAAACACTGCTGGCAGAATTAAAACTTCACCTGGAGTCAACAGCATTAACCAAAAATATATAAAATGCTAATACCCAGAACTATTTCAGGCCATTGCTCAGGGCCAAGGGGAGAGCTGACGAATTGGAATACATTAGGGCTGGATAGCTCAAGATAAATATGGTTTTACAGAAGCTCCATGTTCTCTAGAGGTATTGCAGTGTTCTTTTGTGTTAAAAGCCTGCAAACATGCACTCAGTCCTCCTGGAGTGTCTACTTGTGGTATCAGCTGTGGGAAAAGCTAGCAGAATTATTCCCCTTCTGGGACCTTCCTCACACCACTGTTGATGAACTCGAATAAGGTTTGCTAAACTTCCAAATTAAATATTAAATATTATCCCTGGAGGAATACAGAAGCTTTGGGAATGTGTCAGTGATAGTAAAAGCCTCACATCAGAACAGCCACAGATTACTCAAGAAACACCAGTAATTACGAATCAGAAAATGTAGGAGCTGCCACTCGGTTAAAGCAATTGTGGGGACAGTCTGGGACACTTCTTGTCTCCACAGCGACCAGCAGCAGAGCCTCAAGAGAAGCATGCAAGACACACCAAACCACTGTGGCTCCTTCATTGTTGGCCACAGCATGAGCACCTTGTTTTAGGCATGGCAGAAATTCCAAAAGGCATGAGTAAACCCAGTTAAGAATAGAGAAACTGCAGGCATGAGCACACAGAAGTATGTGAAGCACAATGGCTTCAAATAACATCCAGAGCTGGCACATTCAATAATTTGCCTATTTTGTGATACTTTCAGGAGTTATACACACCAGAAATCTCAATGTTGCATCTTTAATGATCAAAAATACTTTAAAAAAAACCCTGTTTATATCCTTTTCAGCACAACTACTGATGTATGTTACTAAAAGCACAAAACATCTCTGAACCATGTTAATTAATTGGCATAGGCATCACATAGCTACTATGTCAACTAGACATTTATAGGCAATTCTGCTCAAGAAACTAACTATTTTTTTATTGTATAACCCTGAATGAGTTACCCAGAATGACCATTAAGATTAGAAATTGGGCCAGATTTTTTTTTTTTTTTGATGATGAGTTGTTTGGAGAAGGTGATATTTTGTCGCATACCTGTTGTGTACTCCAAAAAAATGAGGTCTCAATGTGACCTTTAGAAATTCAGCAATATTAGTATCAGATAAACAAATCAGCATTATACATCCATATATGTACATAGAGCAGCAATCAATCTGGGAGACTGACAGGAATGATGGAGAGCAGCCCTCCATCCTGGGTAGTCACTGGGCATGCACTTTCCTCCTGAGCTGGCAGAACTGGGCTAGAAAAACTCTGCAATGGAGTCAGGTCTGTAGCATTCCTGACAAGAAAAATCCTAATTTTCTGTGATTCAAACTCTGTAAAAAGACAACTTCATAAAGGACTTCTAGCACATGTATAGTCAGAGCAGTACATTTTCATGTATTTTTTTGCCAGCTTTCACAAGCACAATTGTCAGGACTATCACAGAAGTGCAGTCATACCCAGAAAGGTGGAGACCTGTGCAAGCTGATGCAATACAGTTCAGACATTGTTTTGCTAGATAGAACATTTTTCTAGACAGAACATTAAACGTTAATTAAATGCTCAGTGTGTACCAGCTTAGCTTCAGTAAATTGGTCAAAGCAGCTTTGTAGCAAGGACTGAACCTCACCTGGTCTTGGTTTTGAGCAAAATAATGACTGGCATACAAAGTGGTAACAAAGATCTACAAAGGAAATTTTGTGTCCCTGCCTAGTCTATGAAGTCTGAAAAACATAGAATCTAACTATACCTTTGAAACTGAAATAATGAGGAGATTGAGAGTGGGACTGATAAACTGGAGGTTTGCAGTCCTCCAAAAGTCTGGCAAAAATCACCTGCAGTGGGATGTACAAACTGACAGCTCTTCAGCCTGTGTTACTACAACCTGAATTATGCATCTCGTGCTACTGATGACTGGAGATTGTGCACATGCTTAAGGTATCGAAAAAGTAATTAACTGAAGATAACATGAATTACCTTTCTATGATAGAAGATCATAACCAATAAAAGTATGATAGAGAAATCAAGAAATTCAAGTTCTGTGACTTAGATCCTCAGATACCATGTAGCAGGAAAGCTAATGCCACTGTGATGCTGCATAATCAATGAAAGACTAGTATTACACTTGCTACTTGCTATACTACCGCAGTAAGAGAAACTCCAGTAATACATTCAGTATAAAACTGAACTGTGCATTTTGGAAAAGCCAAGTGTGGTTTTAAGAAGACTTGGTGCTAGGGGCAGAATCTGGAGCCAGCACATAAGCAGGTGTTTCCCAGAACGGTGGTTTGGTGCTCACTGGGGATCCAGTCCCAGGAGAGATGGAGTCCTGGGAGGGCAAGAAAAGATTAGCTGGGGAGGCAGTTGCTGAAAGCAGCCAATGCTCCCATTTTGCCTTCAGTATTAATGCAAGAGGATCTATCATAGAATCATAGAATGGTTTGGGTTGGATGAGACCTTAAAGATCACTAGTTCCAACCTCCTGCCATGGGCAGGGACACCTTCCACTAGACCAGGTTGCTCAAAGCCCCGTCCAACCTGGCCTTGAACACTGACAGGGAGGGGACACTCACAACCTCTCTGGACAATCTGCTCCAGAGTCTCACCACCCTCACAGGAAAGAATTTCTTCCTTATATCTCATATAAATGTACTTTCTGTCAGTTTTTCCCCTCATCCTATCACTGCATTCCCTGATAAAGAGTCCCTCCCCGTTTTTCCTGTAGACCCCCTTTCAAGTACTGAAAGGCCACTCTAAGGTCTCCCTGGAGCCTTCTCTTCTCCAGGCTGAACAACCCCAACTCTCTCAGCCTGTCCTCCTCATAAGGGACGTGCTCCAGCTCCCCAGTCATCTTTGTGACTTCCTCTGGACCTTCTCGAGCAGGTCCATGTCCTTCTTATACAATGATGATTGCAATGATGTATTAAGATTCCTCCTGAAATAATCAGCACTCAGTGCTTATCATCTCTGAGACTCTCAGTCACTTTCTGTAAACTCTCCGGTAACATGTGGTACTGCATCATATGTATGTGCTGTATCATAGCGTGCAGAGTGCACTAAAGTTAAACATCTTCCACTCCTCCCCACCAAGAATTCATGAGAACGTGTATCTGAAAACAGTGATACTTGCAATGAGCAATGTTATTATAGAAAAGCGTTTCCTTTACATGAATCCTGATTTATAAGCAAATTGCTGAATACCTCACTGGCACTTATCTTACCATGTTGCCTGTTCTTTAACAGTCATTGAGACAGGAGCCTTTCCGCAACATTAAGAAATAACATCCAATTAGAAATATGCCCGAGTTCCTTTTCAGTCGAGGAAATACTAATGTGTTAGGAAGTAATTCTGGCTGATAACTGCAATATGAAGTTCTATAATGTGAAACTGCAGGGTTAGAGTAAGAGGAACAATCAACATCCAAGCAGAAATTCCATCAACTGATGAGGTTTCCAACCATTAATGCATGAATTACAGCCACATATCACAACTACAGGATGTCCCCTTACACATTCAGTTGTTTTAGTTACACCAACAAAACCTTTACCATCTTGCCATCTGTCATTTTGTTCAGGAACACATCTTCCCGTGCTTACAAGCATGCATATCTGACTCATATACTACTGATATTCTTTGACAATTTCATCAATTCAGTTGTGAAAGAGACCTTTTTCTCCCTTCTGCGTTTGACAGTTGAAGCCCAAGGGCAGTTCAGTCATGCAACAACTGTTCAGCACATGAAAGAAAGGAGTCAATGTACCTTCCTAACACAAGCAGCTGATATAAGCAACAGAGCACTGAGGGCTGCAAAGCACAGAGAGCGAGCATTTTTGGTATTTTATATGCAAGAGTATCGTACTGATGCATCCAATGCTGAGCAATGCATCAGCACAATGCTTCAAGCAGGGGAAACCATCCCGAAAGTAGGGGTCACCTTACCAATTCCATCTCTCAGAAAACCCATCAGCAGAGGCAGAATGAGGGTCTATCACACAACATCAGGCAGTCAGAAAGCCTGAGCAGGCTGCCTGACCCTCTCAGAGAAGAGATGTTACCTCAGTTTCAGTGTGGAAGACTCAAACTTCATCGTAAAGGCCATGATAGATAAATATGAAATCTTGTTTGCCAGCAACAGTAAAACAGCCCCAGACTGTGAGAGAAGTAGAATAATAAGCTTTCAGGAAATGCAGTTAATATAATAATTCCCATAAAACACAGGGTGCCATTTTGTTGAAAACCTTCTTGTTGTAAAGAATAACTGGATGGAATGTTTTTAAGGAAGACAATTCACAGGTGATGAACCTGCACGTGAACTTGATGGGAAAAGGATGTAGTAGCTGCTGCTTATCCCTGAATAATAGAAAGAAAAGCCAAGGGTTCTGTAAGTCTGTAAGCCCATCAAACAAGAATGAAGGCACCACTGAACATCCCATAACTGTTCCCATTCCTTGATACTTAAATACACATTCATAATTTTTTTAAATTATGACCTTGACTTTCTGCATCCTTGTGACAAATGAGTGCAACCTGGTTGAGGGTGAGTTACACCTGCTTTGTCCAGTGTGGTAATGGCTCCACAAAGTGCGCAGCAGCATAGAGCCAGAGCTCTCTGTAATGTGGAAACAGCACTGGGTGTCTCCAGCTTAAATCCTCTACAGCAGATCTATAAACTGTGAAACATTCCTGCTGCTAAGGCTCAGCCCTTTCAGCCAACTTTACTGACAATAAAGCAGTAAGATAAGCTATGTAACGAGCACCAGTTTCAGGTCAACTTTATACAGGACAGTCCAGATGAATTAGATCCCTTGTGGGTTTCTAGTTGCAAGCACCAGGCTTAGATCTTCTAGTGAGAAACTTCTGAGAGGGAATTAATACTTGATGACATAAAATTCAGCACGTATGGCAAAGGAAGAGGAAGAGAATGAAGGTAGCACTTGGACATAACTATGCTGCTTGGACATACGCATTCACCTGTTAAAACCATACATACATTACTCACACAGGAAGGGATGCTTGTCTACTTTGCTAGTGGTGACATTAGGCTTCTGCAAGAAGTAGAAACATCCTATAAAGGCCTGTGAGCCACTGTGATTTATAGACTGATCATGAGATCTTTTAATCCCTAAGAAAGAATTGTAGGTGTCTATGGCCACAAATGCACTAGCAGGAGTTCAAAAAGCCCTTCTTTTTACTTTTTCCTGCTCTCTATTTCTCTCTTTAACTCCCAAGATTTTAATGGAAAACCACAGGCAGACTTTCCATGGCCTTATGGAATGGATCACTTTATCATTATGCTCCTTACTATTTTCTATGCATATGCAATTATACACACATATCTTCAGTAATTTCAGCCTGGTAATATTCAGCATTTGCATAAAAGATCTTTGCTACTTCTAAGTGAGCTACAAAACAACTCCAATGGGATGATTTAGTCCTGTTTATGGGATAAACAACAATTTCATTTGGTTTTAGGCATATAGATTTAGCTTTGTTTTCTAGATAGGAATAAGTAACAAGCCACTTTTAGTTCAAAAAATGGAAACCATCAGTGCTGTCTTGTGTTGTGACAGCAGACCACAGAGCTCTTTTGACAACCACCCTATTATTCGGTCTCTCCGTACGCCTTGATCTATTTAATGTTGCTGAAGAGGCATGATAACATTTGCGCATAAAAATACAAAAATCCTTCTTTAGGACATAATGTTAGTTTGGCTAGAATGGGTCAGTATAGTTCATCTACATTAGGGCCATGGTATTATATGATTACATATCTCACCTTTACATTTGTATGCATTACAGATATAGTCCTGCAAAAATAGCTTTAAACAAACAAACACAAACAAAATCTTCCAATATTTTGGTCCAGGAAAGTAAACCCTAACAGGTGAGCAAGCTGTACATAAACATGTATATCACAACCATACCCACTTGGATTTATGCCCTGCAACTTACATGCCATACAAATGATACCATATGCAGATTTTCTTGTACACCAGTTTAGTCAAGATATTGAACTACGTAGGCTCATCTACTGCCAAATCCCAAGTTTCTTATATGTGTAAGATCCATAATAACTATTCAAGTCTGCTGTGATCTTACACATCTCCTCTAAAAAATTCCTTCCTCAAAATAAATGATTGCATTTATAATTGCTCACCAGTTTACATAATCTGCAGACAGGGAAGGCTGAAAAAATGTTCCTGGGATTCAGAATTCTGCATCAATTTCACCAGTCAAAAATCAATAAAATTTGCTTAGACAAAATGGAACATTTTAAATGAAAACTGAATAGTATCTCCAGTGAGGAAAAAATGTAAAAATGCTTGCATTGGAATTTTTTTTTACAAGTTTAAGATTTCATTTTAGTTAATTAATTTTTGATGTTTTTATTATTTACATACTTTTTAATTATTTCATAGACAGCCAGGAGAAGCAATGTAAACTGATGGATTCATAGTCTGATACTTGTGATATGTAACCTAGCAATACAACAGTTGAAAGACTTAGTATTTTTATCACATGATCTTTTTTTTTAATAATTCATAGAATAAATAGAGACACTTTGATATCAAAAAGAAGATAAGCTTCCCTTAAATGGTATCAAAATAAACTAAAATAAAATCAAATAATATTGCAACTAATCATTAGTCATGATGTATGGAGTATATTCTGAGATGTGGCATTATGTTCTCAGCTCTTGCTTCAAACTTTCTGCCTTACAGTACGCAGTCCTCTGTCAGAGGAAAGGGCTAAGGCAGGTGGCTTCATGCAGGCAGGATGGATATCACCCACATTATTTTTTATCATCTTAGTCTGTGATATCATACATATCTTTATCTATTGCAAGTATAATGTTAGGTAAAGAATTAAGACTATATATTGGAAAGGACCCTCTTTTGAAAGTGTTTGATACCAACAGGCCTCTAACAGCTCTTGCAATCAGAGTATTCTGTGAGCTGGAAACACACATGCAGATGTTTCCAAGTGTCAGTTTGATTTGCATTCTGGAAAATTCCAGCATTCAGATGCAAAATATTCCCCAAAATAATTATGTTCTCTCCCATTTTTTCCTGTTCACTTCACATACTATTCTTCCCCCTTTGTACTTCTTTGCCTACATGCCCACTGCAGCTTTACCTATTTTGCTAGATTCAAATACAAATGTATCCTATCTTCACACGCCCGCCCTTGTGGTCAGCCTAAAACAATTCAGGCTAGCACTTTCCACCACGCCACCATTTTGGCAAGTGGCACCAGCCGCAATAACCTTCTGTGCCAGGAGCTGGCACATGGCTTTATGGTCACACTCACAAAACCAGCAGATTTACCTGACTTCAACAGAAAAGAGCAGGGTCAGCTGCGTTCAGCTTCTACAAGAAAAGCAGAATCTCCCCTTGCTTTTAAAAGGGGAAGGCAGCCACTGAGCTTCTTATTCAAGGGACTAAACACAATGGATACCTCCTGGCCTGCTGACCACTGTATATGCACCTCGTTTCATGCAAGTATTTCTTTTCTTCCTAGTCCCCTCTAAAATAATTTCAGATCAGATTGCTTTGTCCTCCAACAGAAGACATCAGGAATTATGACGAGCATTAGTTGGTATCATCAGGAACTGTGGATTACGCCCCACACGACATGATTGCTCCTTTAATCCCCTACACACTATACATGTACACACACAAACAAGGGCAATATGGGCACAGTTAACTCACCCAAAGAAAACAAGCACAACCTGCTTCAATTTCAGTGTTTCTGCAATTATAACTCTCAGCTACTAGATTTGGATCATTCAGTTTATGTTTTTGTCTCTTCCTCTCAAGACTAGCTGTAACAGAGTTGTCTCTTTCCTTGGCTGGTGCTGGTCTGAGTCGTCGCAGTTGGGAGACAGGGAGAAGCAAGTGTGTAGGCACCTCTGTGTGCATGCATGTATGGATTAGCACAAGCATACTTCTGGTGAAGGAGCTCTTCCACCCATAATGCTGAGGGTGTCTTAACATTTGGTCCTTTTCTGTCCTCCTGCAACGACACTCATTCCTATAACATGTGTCAATACAGCCCAGAAGAACCAGAGGAGTGCAGTGACGACCATACTCCGTACCCTTTACCAGGGCTCTTCCAGCTGCCAGTGCCTCCTATATCTTTCTTCCCTCCCCTCATTGCCATACACTTGACAACAATCCAGGGCCCTTTTAAAAAATCAATTAAAAATTAAAAGTTTTCCAGCCAGCAGGAATCAAATGACTCACAATATCCTTATCCTGGAGCACCACAATGCTCTGGCTAACTGCCGCCCTTATCTTCCTCACCAATGCTGCTGCTCTTGAAAGCCAGAGAAAGATACTCTCAGCCCAAGCAATAAACTCAACATAAAAATTAGGATTTTGATATGTCATTTTAAGAGCTGCTTTACATGTGTTTACACCGACCCCACTGCGAAATACCAGTAGGTACTTAAAAGTCAGGGTACAGGACTGAACAATATCTGTTCCATTGTAAGCCTGCCTCTCCCTTGTCTGTAGAAGAGAAAAGCTCAGCTGAAAAAGAAACTGCAAGACTAAGGAACTGCAGCTAGGACTAGAGCCATGAGCATCAAGATGGGAGAAAGCTCCTGCAATAACCATGGGAATACCCAAAGCTAACCAAGCACGCCTTCAGTATTTTTTTTATTTACATTTCTACTTTAGTACAAGATAGTGGGTTTTCCTTTTTCCTTAATTGCTGTTTCACTTTGTAGCATGAAAACCTGGAAACCTGGAGTTTCACACACAAACTATTTAGATGGGCATGAAAGTAGGCAAAGGATTGTGCCTATGATCTGAAAGGTGACTGGAGTAGTAATTACAGACCGAGAACAAATGAGCTACAGTTTAAACACTGCACCATGTTAATACCACTACCTTCAGCTGAACCACCCTACAACTTCATCAGATTAGGTAAATGCAAGCTATTGTATCTATTACTGTTTTGCAATCATGCTTTTCTTGAGGCCAATCTGGACAGGAGGAAAACCAGCAGTGGGGAGCCTGCATTCCCAGGCGTACAGTCTAGAAAGTAAAAATTGCTTGTTATGTAAGTCTGAGAATTCCTGATTGGGAAAATGAATGTAATGAACCTTCCTGCCAGGTAAATTTCTTAGGTAATCTGTTTTATAAATATTTGAAAAAAACATGTTCCAATTTTTCCCTTTGACATTCCCTTTGCTGTCTCCTCACACAACAGCTGCTCCTGTGGAAATCTGTCCTTCCTGGCTTTCCAGCAGTGGCTGCCTGAAAAGGTCAGCAACACGAAGCCTTTCACTCACTCGGGATTTGAAAAGCTTTTCTGTTAATTCCTGGAATAGGTGGGGCTTCAGATACCAGGTTGTTAGTGTAGTGAGTACTGTGACAAGGGTTTGCTGGGCAAGTCTCCTGCTCTTTCCCCCCACAGGTCTCACTGCTGCCCATCTGCTGGAGCTGCCTGGCTCCGTGCCCTGTGAGACACCTCTCCTGTCGGCTCCCCCACCCACTCTTCTCCTGATTTTGTTAATGAAACCTCAAAAAACGTCTTTTTCTCATATGCATGTTTAATTCCTCCTCCTCAGATAAGTGAGGCAGTTCACAAGCGCTCATGCTGGCATCCCCAAGCTCTTGTTTCTTGTCCACCTCCATGTCTAGCACTCCAGCTGAAGGCAGAGATTGAGAAAGTGCCTTCCCAAATACTGCTATGCCTGCTTTATAGCTTTACCTTTAATGTACCTCCTTGACCATCAGCCTGAGCACCAATGTGCAATTTAAATGAACTGCTGTCATTTATATACAAGCTGCCCCCAAAGCTTAACTGTCCTTTAGAGGGACACAGTCAGCTCTAACCACAGAAGTCATATTTAAGGAAGAAAAAGATTGTAAAGAGTGTTTTAGCTTCCCTTAATAACATCTTTCAAAACCTACAGTGATACCGCTCTAAAAAACCTTTTGTACTTCAAATGCTCATCAACTCTATCACTCCTATGAACATTAGCCAAAGTTTGAGCAGTTCATCATCTCTGTTATGTTCACTTACTTGCTACTGAGCTTGACACTGGGTAGAAAGGGCTTATCCAGCAATACTTCACTTTTTGATCTGACAAATTTATAGGACTTATTCTTTAAATATTTTTTTCCACTAATTGCCTTTTTCCTTGTAGCTTGCAGTAGCACTGATTTTTGAATGCAAAATAGTTACTGAAACATTGATCTTTAAGTTATTAGACTTCCTGCTCCAGTTGCCTTGACCAAAAACTCCCTCTTCGATAATTAAAGGACCTTCTGTTTCCTTCAGAGATGGTGTGAAAGCTATTGTACATAGGGATCATTTATTGGATCACAGACATCAATCATATTTCTAGTGTTCAATTTGTTCTCACCTAACAAAGCAGAAAGCTGGCAGTTGGACCAGAAAAGATACCAGGTCATGTTTTCCCACTGGGATTCACACCCATGTATGGCCCACTGTAGCAGCATTAACTCACCATGACACATGGATCACTTCTGAAAAACGTTCATCTGAATCCTTAGAAGCATTTGTGATCTGTTTGTTGTTTACCAGCTGCCTGCATTAGGCAGGTGGGCTCATGCTGTGGGCATCACCAGTGTTCATGGGTACTAAAGGCTCCGTAAATTAATTTGGTAGAAAAGGACAACACTGTTTTAGGCATATGGCTGACATTCACTTCTCCTCTCAAGATAAATAACCTCTGTTAACAGATCTCTCTCTGTAGAGCCTCCCTACCCTCGAGCAGATCAACACTCCCACCCAACTTGGAGTCACCTGCAAACTGACTGAGGGTGCACTCAATCCCCTCATCTAGATCATCAATAAAGATGTTAAATAGGAGTGGCCCCAAAACCCAGCCCTGGGGGACACCACTCGTGACCAGCTGCCAACTGGATTTATCTCCATTCACCAACACTCTTTGGTGGTAAAATCCAGCCAGATTTTACCCAGCAGAGCGTGTACCCATCCAAGCCATGAGCAGTCAGTTTCACCAGGAGAATGCTGTGGGAAATGGTGTCAAAGGACTTACTAAAGTCAAGGTAAACAACATCCACAACCTTTCCCTCATCCAACAAGCAGGTCGCCCTGTTGTAGGAGGGGATCAGTTTTGTCAAGCAGGACCTGCCTTTCATAAACCCATGCTGACTGGGCCTGAGCATCTGGTTGTCCCACATGTGTTGTGTGATGGTGCTCAGGATGAGCTGCTCCATCAGCTTCCTGGACACCGAAGTCACGCTGACAGGCCTGTAATTTCATGGATCATCCTTCCAACCCTTCTTATAGATGGGCATCACACTGGCCAATTTCCAATCTGTCGGGACCTCCCCGGTCAGCCAGGACTGCTGGTAAATACTTACAGAAACATTTCTTGGTGTCCTTGATTGCTGAAGCCAGATTAATTTCTAGCTGGGCTTTAGATCTCCTCATTTCCACCCTGCACAGCCTCACAGCATCTTTGTAATCACTGTGAGTGGCTAGTCCCTTTTCCAAAGGCAATAAAATCTCCTTTTCTCCCTGAGTTCTAGCTGAAGCTCCCTGTTCAGCCAGGGTGGTCTTCTCTGGAGCCAGCTTCTCTTACAGCCCCTGGGGACAGCCTGCTCCTGTGCCATTCACACTTCCTTCTTAAAGACTGTCCAGCCTTTCTGGACCCATATACCCTTCAGGATCATGTCCCAAGGGATTCTGTCAAGCAGGTTCCTAAACAAGTCAAAGTCAGCCCTTTGGAAGTCCAGGATGTCAGTTTTGCTACCCCCTCTCCTGGCCTCTCTAAGAATAGAGAACTCTATTATTTCATGACAGTTATCATCTCTACACTACAACTTTTTCCACTTAAAGAACATTTTGCAATGCAACTAAGGATTTCTTAACTGAGTAAGTTCCCAGTGCCCTTAACATCATTATGACGAATACCAAGGTTATCGGCAGCTAAAAACACACACTTAAAACTCATACAGGCAGAAGCGGACCTTTCTTAAGAGGCTTCCATATACTGAAGCATTCGACATGGAGGATGTTGCCTGTGACAGTAAAGGTGCATGCTCTTTTTCATTAAGCTATGTGCAGGACTGTGTGAATATGGATTAACAGCAAGTTGTGATAATTTACCATTTATTTATTACTGCATTCACAAAAATCTTGCTCCCATTTCCCTGAGATGCTCTGATGTATGCTGTGCTGCACCTGGGTAGTAGCTTACAAAGTAATTTTACTGGTGCCTGGCAGACTAACTCAGGGCAAAGGCAGAAATCAAGAGATTACCTTTTTCTGTTGCTCTGATATGGCTGTATATCTGTGCTGGATTAAAATGCATAGCGCATCTATGTTGTTGTACATGGATAAATATGGAGGGAGTCATCATACTCCTAACATAGGATTGAGGGTCCCTCACCTTAGTGTTCTTAACCTGACACTCGTATCACAGAGATGGGGGAGGGGAAAGTAGGCTTTCGAGGCACCTTTGTCCTCTTTCTCCACAGGTATGTTGGAAGGAAATGGGAAAGTGATCGCACATTGGTTACATGCTAGAACTGAATGGAGGAGAAAACTATTTAGTCTGTATGATTGCCTTTTCTTTTACAATCAAGAATTAAAAATACATTTAGATTATTTCACATTTGGAACTGTCATGCTAAAAAAAAAAGGCAAGTGAATGGCATCTGCTAGGTCAAGCTTCCCATCACCCATCCCAGAAAATCACCAACCCAAATGTCACTTGTCTGTGTTGGTTCTCACAGAAGGCAAACCGTATGCTACATTCCCAGTGTCCATGCATTTCTGCAGCTTCTAAATAGCTGGCTCTCTCGAACTGCTGTTGGCTAGATTTTGGTTGTCTTCCAGCGTTGAAAGGCAGACGGTAGGAGATGTCCTGCTGCTACTCTCCTTTCATTTAGAAAATGGAGAGGTTGTCTGGCTGCCAACATGTCAGTGCAAATAAGTCCCCTCTGCAGACCTTACCAGATGAATCCCAATGTGAAAACTTTTTACATATGAATTGCTTTGTGAGGAATGCTTGACTCTTTTCAGAACCAATAAGGAAAAGAACAACATAAAGGAAATGAAAAAGTAAAGAACCTGCACTGAAAGGTCACTTCAAAGGAACAAAAGTCCACACAGCTTCTTCCTCCTGTTCTCTTTCTTTCTTCACAGTTGGCTCCCCAGCATCTACATGCTACTCCCCTAACTGCAGAGGGCTTAGTCACCACAAGCCTCATCAGTGTACGATTAATTACTCCTGTTAATCAGCGTTGAAAGGCTGAAGGAATTAGAGTGCCCAACAGATCGGTAATTGACTGTCGCACTCTCATCAGTGACAGAAGTCCACTGACAGCCTAGGTGAGCAAAGACAAGAACAGCTCATAGCTACCTGATTCGCAGCAGCCAAGGCAGAATGGCTAGCTGAAGGGAGTATCAGTCTGTAGGAGAAGTAATGCTTATCCTGGAAAATCACCAGCACTGCAAATGGTAGCCAGGACTGTTGGTTATATTAAATCAATATTGTTAGTTGCATTATTAAATAGTAAACTGAGATATAAAAACCAGAGGGTTCTTCTGGGTCTGCCAGAGACAGCCTGTGTAATCATATGCAAATCACTCCATTTCAGTTCCTCTCAAATTCCCATCTGTAAAACAGATAATAGTATTTCCAAGTGTCCACCTTTTGCAAGCTTGTCTCTCTAGGCAGGCTCCCTGGATGCCTCTCACGTTACATATGTATAACCTCTGGGAGGCTGGCACCTCTAGAGGCTCCTGTCAGGTTAGAGATGAAGAGACATAGCATGGAAAGGTCACACAGATTGCACTGAAGCCCTAGCATCTCACCAGCTCTTGCTGGTTGTGGAGGGGGAACAGCTTGGGCTAGAAGAGTGAAAGGATAGATTGGAGCGATTTAGATAAATTTTTTTCTTAAAATTATCTGACCCTGAAAAGCATTGTCCTTGGTTGCTGAAAAGAGCTGTTGAGACAGCCACCAGATTGTTACCAGTTCTCTTTGAGGATTCAAAGAGCTGAGGGAATGCAATTTAAAGATGGGTGACAGTGACAGTTTTGTCAAAAACAGTGCAGGACCAAGCTTATTTCTATCGCAAGGAAAAAAAGTGTTACAGGCAAAGGAGAGGCACCAGGTGTCACAAGATCTCAGCGATGCTCCTAGCGGTGTCACTGCCCCACCTCAGGCCTCTTCCAGCACCTGCTTTTGGCACTGCTGCAGGGAGAGGGCCAGGGAAGCTGGGGGGAAAGGGGCTACAGGCCACACTACACTCACCCAGTGCAGCCTACCCAGCTTCGCTCATTTTGTGTTTCCTGGCTTCTTGTATGTTTGAAGAATGCAGGTCTACTCTAGGCGCACAATCCAGTAAAACTACTTGTAGTAGTTGAATCAGAGCATCTTGAAGCAATATTGGGCCATTAAATAATGAAACTCAACAGTCACAAGTATAGACCCTATAATTATAATTCTGACTGCATTACCCAGCCTTTGTCAGAAAACAGTGAAGAGTTAAGTGAACCAAATGGTTGAGAACTAACAGGTAATTCAAGACCTCAAAAGGGACTTGCACACCTACCCTGAACACCTGCACGAAGAACAGTTAATGCTGCCAAGCTCCATCAGTCTGACTCTTGTTAGAGAAGTCAACTTGAAATAATAGTGGGTCACAATTAGTGAAAGCACATGGAAAAATTTCCTTCACGTGAACATAAGGGGGTTTGAAAAGGCCTAAGAAAGGAAAAAAGAGGTAACAATTTCTTGTTAAAAACAAGCATAAGAAAAAATGAGGAAAGGAAAAACCTCAGGAATAATCAACAGGAAAGAGCGCAGGCCTCAGCTGAAGTTGTAGCTCAACTTGTGCTTGAGTGGTATTCTGACCTGGGGACAGGTATGTATGAAAGAACACAGATGACAAGTGGGATTAAAGCATATGCACCCTATTTCTGCCAACAGTACTTTAAGCACTCCAGAATACTACTGAAGCCTGAACTCCTGACTGAAGTTAAGCACATACTTAAATGGCTTGCTGAATTGAGGTGAGCTGATGAAATGCTATCCCAGAATATAACTGAAGGACAGGGAAACTTTAAGTCTAGGCAGTCATAGAGAAATCATGTTCTTTATACTCTTGACAGATTCCTGTACCATGTTCATTGTTGTCTTCCTAAGTACAATCCTGTGTTAATAGAAAAATAAAAAACACCACTCGCTTTCACTCAGTGAAAAGCCCCTGCATATCAGTCTTTCAGGCACCAGTAATTCAAATCACTCTTCCTGGATGGATAGTAAGCCAGGTGAAGTGACACTGGCTCAGCAGAAGGCCACCAGGTAGGTGAGGTAGTGCTCAGCACTGAATGGCAGTGTGGTGTCCTGTCCTGAGCTATCTGACAGCTCAGCAGTACCACGGCATTGGTGCTCAGTCCAGTTTGCTTGGAGGGCAGATGTGGATTTTCTTGTGTGTCGCTAAAGGGCTTATAATAGTAACAGATCTAAGTAATAAGAGGAGATTGCTAATACTGAATAAGGCTGTTGAGTTTCACAACTGATTGAAGCCTATCATATATACTGAAGTCAAACGTTAAGCCAGATTTTAACATTATTACAACTTCCAAACTCAAAATAGAAGGTACTGTGTATGGGGCAATCAGGCTGACAGGTTACTGGGTGGGGAGCAAAGTCTCTTATTGCTACACAAAAAATCAATTTCCCCTTAAACAACATCAGATAAAAGTGATTTGTCTTCCATCTAATTTGTTTTGTTTCTCTGAACATACTGCCATTTTTCATTTTTCTATGTGATCTTCATTCCCCTTTTAAGGCTAGCTTCTTGGTGGTTTATGCTCTTTGTTACACTGTATTTTACTTGAGTAATAGTTTAATGAAATTTTTTAAGAGGCTAGTGATTGACACAGATCACGACACAGTAGGGAGATTAGCTTCTGCAGAAGTTGTACGCTTACACGAACTTACCCCATGGTGGGGAAACTGCTCAAGCAGAGTCAGTCTTGGATAGTGATGGATAGCGGTAACACCACAATAATGCCTGTTGATAGTGATAATTATGGTTCTCTGGGAAAGGAGCCTATGCTTTCCAGGATTTTGTGATCTTACAGTGCATTCTTAGACCTAAATTATTAAGAAATTGTAGAGAAAGAAAACATTAGAAAAGGGACACTGTTGATGGGTTACTGTTACTTTACTATGTGCAGCCCTGTCCATTAAAATAGACCTGATGCTGAACAGAAACAAGCAAGCTGATGTCTGTAATACAATTAATTGCCAGCATGGCATCCACTGGGACTTCATAAATCCATATGCAAAAGTTGTAAATCATAAAAAAAAGATTAGTTTTCATTACGTCTCTCCTAACATGATCATTTCAGTGGCTAATTATTTTCTAACATGTTTGCCATAGGCATCACACAGAATTTATAATATTTCTCTCACAAACACATATGGCAGGCTTTGTACATGTTACTACAACTCATCTGCAGGCCAGGATGGGTAAGAACAAAGGTCTCAGAAAGAGCTGTTGATGTGGGGTGCTAAAGCACTCAAAAATCAGAGCATAAATACTTGCAATGAAATAATTTTTTGTCCACCAATAAAAGTAGTTGAAAAAAAAAAGGCCCAAGTGCAGGATCTGAACTTCAGCTTTAACTGGCAAGTCTCAGTGATTAAATGGCTCCACAAAGACAGGGTTAGACTGTTCCTAGTCGCTCTCTGAGGGAGAATGAACTTCCTTTCTTAGGGGGGCCTCTCTAAAGGACACATGGGAGATGCAGGACTGATCCCTCACCTCAGGGAAGAAGAGAAGGGCTGTGGTATGCCTACACTGATGTGAAGCTATGGGTCTGGTATTCCAACACATGGTGGGGACCACTAAGTAGGAAAACACTTGTGACACTGAGTTTGTAAGAGGATGACTCCCAGTGCAAAGGCTGTGCCATAAGGATACATTGCCCTTCAACAAATAGCACCTTAACCTGCTGCTGCCCAAACCAGGCCTCTTGCAATGCTCTCTACCCCTGCTGTCACTCAGGGGCTGAGGCAAGAGTTTCACCACTTCTGGTACATGACAGCAGCAAAGCAAAGAAGGCATCTGTTTTCTTTTGAGAGGTATTGGCTAGAGAGCTAGGAAGAGAGCAGTGAGCACCAGCTGAAAAACCTTCACATCAGGACATCAGCTAACAGCCAGCCTGCTTCAGCTCTGGTTTTGTGACTGGACCTCCCCACAGTTGCTCCATCTGTACTTGTTTGACTGCCAGTTTGGCTAATCCCAGAGTTGCTGCCTGGATTTGCTGCCTGTTGGTGAGGCCCCAGAGCACTGTGCGGGGAAAGCACCATCTTAAAGGGATTTTATTGAAGTTAACAGGATTACAGTGAAGGTATCAGTGAAGATGATTTCAGCACCAGTCTTACTTCTACCATTTACTGTATTTATGTTTTTCAATTTGTCTTGGTCCTACCTGTAGCTGTAACCAATTAGATGAATTTACAAATGCTGGTCCAGACTTTCAGCCAACCCTTTAAGACCTAAAGGGTTACTCCAACCTAATAAAATCCTCCTTTCTCTGTAGAAAATGACAACTTTCTATCTGCTCACCTGAGAACAGTGACACCATAAGCCACTGTAATTGAAGTCCAGGAGCAAGCCTGACTCAGAGATTTGCTGCTCTCTATCAAGACAAACAACAGAACCAGAGACTGGCTTTGCAGCTAAGGGCTAATGTCATTTATCCACAGGTTCTGTTATGTTCACTGCTATGTTTCCTTAACCTGTATTAAATTGTTCAACTGACTGACTTCTCTTAATGGTGTCTGCCAGCTCAGTGCTACTCAGGCCAAACTTTCTCTAGGACAGCATCACTATACTCTGTGTGAGCATTTAATCAGTTCCCCAGCCAATAATGTCAGCATATCATCAGTCCTGTTACCCAAAGTCTGCTAAATTTCTGAAATTAGAGAAACATCATAAATACCCTGCCTTAAACATTAGTGGTGAGATCCATAAAATATTCTGCACTTTTTCCCTCCCCCACCTCTTTGTTATTCCCAACCTGGACTGGCTATGAAAAGCCAAGACAGTCTTCTGTGGGACTGAAGTCTTTAATAAGGAATGGGACCGATTTCCTTCATAGCTGTTCTTGTAGAAGAAAAAGCCCCAATTCAACTCTTGCTTTTCCCCTAGTGAGCCACAAAGAGAAAGGAGCCAGGCTAAACAACAATAGCTTCAATCAGCCACACACACATGAAACAAAGGGAATTTTTCTGCTGCACAGCCAGAAAAGGAGGGGTCTGATTGGCATTCAGACTTTGCAGCATCTCACTGTGGGAGAGAGGTCTTCTGCAGTCATTACTCTCCTATGGTGCTTGTTATTGACAGCACTTTCGACTGACTCTGGCAGAGAATAAAAGTATCCCTCTCAGTAATATCATTCACTTCCCCCTGTTCCCCCTCTCTGTGCCTCATCCAGAGCACATGTGCAGCTGACACGCAGTGAACACGATGACCTCCTCTGAATATGCATAAATGCTAAGGATTGTCGTATTTTTGCTCTGCTGCCATGTCTGACTGAAGCAATAGGTTGGCCAGCATTTTGCTTATGAAAGAATACACTAGTTTGCAACTGTTAGTCCACAGATGGTCAACTTCTGAGTCTGGCATCCAGACCTCATATTTAGTCTCACAAGTAATTTAGAAAGCATATAGTTAAAACTGATGAGACATTGATGTTCAAATAATGTGCACCTGCTTTTATTTTCTTACAACAGTTGGGAGATACGTCAATGTGCTGAGCATGGAGAAAAGGCGATTTAAGGGAAAAGATTAATGTTACCAAATGATTTTTTAGAATTTCCCTCTCTAGCGCTTGGCAGAGTTTGCATGACTGAAGTACACTAGATGTAAACACAGATTAAAGAACAGGCTTTATTCCCACTGGAGCTATGTAGATGCAACACTGCTGAGCTTCTCTAAGTTATACACCTGAAAAAGGGGGATTCACCATCTCCATCCCTTTAAAATCATAATGGGGCCTCCTTGCAATAACATAAACATAATTAACTTTTGCTCATGATTATTGAGCACAATGCTCTTTAGGGTTTTTTTCTGCTTTTTAGCACTTATAATCTTATCTTAAAGCATTTTCTTTATCCATGAACAGTTAATCATGAAAAATTAACCACTGAAAGTTAAACTTTTTAGTTTAACAGAAATTGACTGACACATCATTTAGACTTTAAGACCAGAGTTTTCAAAATAAACATGAAAGTGATTAAGATACCAGTACTGCAGAATAGGGAGCTAAGTCTGCTGAGGCTTGCTTGCTGTTCTGCTAGAGATTGCTTGGAGGAAGACAAAGAAAATGGACAATGCCATTGTCTGATGAGTGCATTTACACAGGATTTGCTTCAAGTACCTTATAACACAGAAATATGATTTCAGTTTACCACAGACAAAATGTAAAGAAATCAGCAAACCAGTGAAGTATTTGGGAATGTCTGTACATTCATGATTCATCCTCTGCGATCCTTATAGAGTTAAAATAATTCTTTATACTGCCCTCCTTTCCCTTTTATCAGATAAATTCCTACATTTCTTATATTCATTTTGTTTGTCCTTGTATTGCTACTACTAAGCTCACACTGTCTATTGGCCACTGACCCACTCCTTGACTGTTCTAGCTGAAATAATGCTTCCAGATGACTGTAATCACCAGTGCCACCAACAAACAGAGCTGCAAGAACTTCACTCTTCTTGGGCCCGTGACGCTGACTGCTTGCAACAGGTCTCCTGTAAACATCACCAATTCTCAACTGATACAAACCACTGTAGCTAAATTAGGGTAAGTGTTGATTTATATTAGTTAATTCATACCTGTCCTGAAGTCCTAAACACAAATCCTCCTCTAATAATAATAGTAACAAATATCAACAAAATTTTCCTCTGCAGAAGCTTAAAAAAAATCCAGGTTTCCATTATAGCTTGTTTGTCATCACTGTTGAAACAAAACCCTGGAGCCTTTGTAATAAGAATGTAGTTTAACAGAGTAGTTGGCTGCCCAGTAAGAAAAAGAGAATGAAGCAGGCAGATGGAGAAAGGGAGGAAAAAGAAGTCACTACTTGATAACTCAATTTGAAAGGAAATTAAAGGCATGTTTGAAAGCAAAAGGTGAGAGACAGAAAATGACCCGATCTGTTACACCAACCCCGATAGCACCCCCCGCTGCAGTTCAGATGATAGCTGCCCCCCCTTTTTGTATGAGCCATGCAAGGTCAGGACTGAGCTGCAGTTTCAGAGGCTGCTCTCTGCATCCCTACCTCAGGGATAAGAGCTGCCTTGCCCCCGGAGGGGCCAGGGGAAGGAGGCTCCCCTGCTCCCTGGCTGCTTGCTCTGCTACAGGTTGGTCCACCCTGAGGTTGCTTTTTAGCTGAGGGGTGAAAATAAAACAGCCAAAGTAAGGTCCCATGGAGCATCCCAAAGCAGCTAGGGTCTTCTCTGCTCTTCTCCACGGCTCAGGGTAAGATGGCTTTAAGCATGTTTAGGCAGTAAATTTAATTTACCCACATTGAGGAGACAGTCTCAAAATCGAGGCAATTTCTAATATTTTTCTTTGTTTAATCTTTTGAGCTAAACCCATATTTGCCACTAACAGCCCAATTCTTCTAACTAGGTCACTGGTAATTTCAACAATGAAAACTTCCTTAAAACTTTTATTCAGGGAAAGTGAGGAAGCAGGGACTGCCTGAAGAAACAAGCAGTTGACTTTCATCTTTGGCTGTTTATTTAGCAGTTTCCAACATAGCCCCGTTACGACTGCTTCTAAATCTTCCAGAAAAAAACACAGATCTGTGTGAGAATTCAGTTTCTGTTATATTTAATAGCACCATCCTTACAGTATTT
>NW_020799097.1:54368650-54467043 GCF_003259725.1 Athene cunicularia | reverse complement strand
GGGCTGGGGTGGAGGTGGGGTGGGGTAAGAGTATTTGTAATAGCTTGTGTCAGGAAACAGAGATAATGAACTGTTGAGCACTGAGATTTTTCATAAGCTTTTAGCAAACCTGCCACTCTACCACAATTAGTTAGATAAGGGAAAAAAAACAAGCAAACCCCCCCCAACGTTCTTGTTCTACTAACAGTGCAGTGAAAGAGGAATTGTTGGCACTGCTTTGCTCTCCATAAAGAAGTGAGGATCTGGTTCTGCAGCTGTGACCCAAGAGACACTCGTCCTCTCAGAGCCAGCATTGTCAGGTCCAGATTAGATGCCTGAAGTGTTAGCCATCACTTCTGAGAGACTTTTGGGGAAAAAAGAAAAAAAAAAAAAAAAAGGTAAACCAGTAATAAAACCAAATTAAAAGTAACAGACAAAGTCTTCACAGATAGGCATGTTCATTACCAATGCTAAAAGTAATTTAAAACTTTAATAGAGAATTCAGTAAGTATTCTGCTGTAACTGTTACACTGCCTTAGAAATGAGTGGCACAGCAGTTATGTAGCATTTCCTCTGCTTTGTGGCAAAGGAAAAAAGTGTGTAAGTGCTGAGTTCTGTAAATAATCCTTAAGAAGTGATAAGAAATTAAATAATTCATGCTTTAGTCCACTGTTAAGTATGTAACCCAAGGGCATGCAATGTCATATCATTCAGGGCTGCACAGCATGTGACTTGAAAGAACCTTCTTGCAATTTATATTTACGTGAAACTGGTATCTTGCAACCCAAAAAGCTTTGAAAACAATCATTTTGCTTTGACACTGCACTCTGAAGTGTGTCTAATTTTTACTATTTCGATGTATCTCATGATTTAAATAAGATAATGAGCAGATTTATTTTTTTTAGATGTGCAACCTTAGACAAGAGCAAAAAAAGATTTTGCATTGAAGACAAAATTTCAAATTTCAGGAAAATTTTTTAGGGGTATTTGGGACTGAAGAAATGTTATTTAAAGTGTTTTGATTGTTAATTTAGAAAAAATAAAGCCTTTCACATTTAAGAAACAAGAGTTTAATTTTGAAAAATGTTGAAAGGATATTCTCAGACTTTTAAAGAATTACAGTATGAAACATTTGAGTAAACTGACAAACTCCTAAAGCATTTCACTGCTGCTGACCAGTATTTTCTTTGTAAAGCACTGCATGCGCAAAGCCATCCCTTAGTTCTACTTACAGTATTTGATAATTCCCTCAACATACAGTTTCTGGCATCAATTAATTTTGCTTCTTTTGGAACTTTCATTAAAACCTGAACCCAAGCACTCACTTCATACAGCAAAACTTGTAAATATGGCTTACGTGTATTCTAAAAGTTAAAACCTACATCAGCCAAAAGGCATCCAAAATGTATTATTATTAGAATTCACAGTTTTCCTGCTTGCTTGTCTCTTTTTTTTTTTAAGGTCAATTGCATGGTATTTGAGAAGTTAAGGCTGACAAATCTGGTACCGTCAACACAACAGAAATATAAATCCTGTTTCCCCAGGCTATAAATAAGAGTTACTGCATAAATGAATTATACCCTGAAGTTTGTAAGAGAAACAGAAATAAGCATTGCCTTCCTAGAAATCATAACCCTTGGGAGTACTGGGAATTACCACTATTGCATCAATAATCTTTCTGTATAGTAAGAAATTTTTCGGGGGAAATAAACTCTATTCAAACCCAAATCGCTTTGAACTGAGACAAAGTCCACAGTTTGTTCTTCAATTCATATTTTAATTAAAGAACTCAGTGAAATATAGAAGTTAAAACCAATTTGTATGTATATAAATAAAATTTGAAATGTAATCCAACAAACAAAATCAACCAGATCTATAAAACATTTCTCCTATACTACTGCAAAAGCAATTTTGGTTTTCACAGAAGGAGATGAAGGAGCTGTTATTTAAGGCAACACCTGCTTACATCTTCTAGTGCAATTTTTCATTTGAGTTGTTTCTAGTCACAGGTGATTGTATTCAAGCACACAGAAGTAAATTCAACAGGTGAACAGAAGTAACTCAGCCTCCAAAAATGAGGTGTGCAAATTGTTCTTAAAAAAAAAGGATTGGCTGAAGGTGATTTTTAAATCAAGAGTCAAGCCTATTTGTTGTCCAATCTAAAAACAAGCCTTACAGGATAACTGTGATCACTTCTACAATGAACATGACTAAACCAAAACTCTGAGTAATCTATCTGGACAGAGCAGCTAAAGAAAACTAGTATCAGTAAATGATCAACATAGCCTTTAGTAAGAATGCTAAAAACCAAACAAATTTAAGAGGTTGTTTCTTACCTAGAAGGGACAGTTTTTCTCTGCTGAACAGCTGCTTAATGGACCTGTCACTAGAAGATGAAGGCTGCATTTTGGTAAAGGATATGTGAAACCAGGCCTGGTCACAGCCTTGGGACTGCCTTTCCTGCTTCTGCACTGCAGGATCCCACTCACACGTGTATCTAATAGATGATGAAGCTTTCTCCTGATAAGAATAACCTTAGCTGATCCCAGACTTAATGTGGGAAGGAAAGCGCAAGCCACAGGAAGGACAGAGCAATAATGAATTTGACATGGACAGCTTATCCTGCAAGGAAGGCATCTTCCTGTCCTCCTATGAAGGGAAGCAGCAGATGTAGCTACAAAGTTATGGGAAAGTTTTTAATGTGAAAGCTTCTGGATTCAAACCTGTACTGCCTTAAAGCCCCCTTAATGGACGCTATTTTGCTGTGTAGTGTTGCGCACTTTATAACTCAGGATGTGAAGAACTATATTGTATTTTATTTCCTTATTATATAATTACATTACATAAATTTGCACTGCAGTAACACAGAAGTCAAATTGTTTCACACCATTATTTGAATAGGCTGCTTGTTTGTATTTCCGACATACTTGCATTCCTTGTCTGTTAAGATTATGACATGTTAATCTATTTTTGAATAGGGTATTTCCAGTCGCTTGGTCAAATGAGCATTTTTGACAGTGCAAAACCAAATGCACTTTTAAAAATTTTAATATTTATCTGTTAGATAAGCAACATTTCTTAGATGCCTATGATCTAAATTTTAAATGAGGATAGCAAATTTTATTGCTTTACTCTCAGAGAGCTTTAACTGATGGGACAGCTGTAAATGGAAACCCATCCACAAAACCACAGAACCTAGTTGAGCTAAGGATGTCCAGCAATCCACTACACAGACAAACAAAAAATGCTTTTTTCTCTGTGCTCATAAAAATTCATTGTATGTTAAGCAGCTATTCTACAACCAAACTCCAAAAAGAGCCTGCCAAACTGCAAACCACTCATAATCCTAAAGGAAAGTTTCAGAATATTCTTTGCAATGCAAATAAACACGAACTATAAGTCAACAGTGACCATCCTTTGGAGTCTGCCCCTTCCCGTTGTAACTACATTGCATCTGGTTCAATTACAGAATCACAGAACCATCTAGGTTGGAAAAGACCTTGAAGATCATCCAGTCCGACCATTAACCTAACACTGACAGTTCCCAACTACACCAGATCCCTCAGCGCTATGTCGACCCGACTCTTAAACACCTCCAGGGATGGGGATGCCACCACCTCCCTGGGCAGCCCATTCCAACACCCAACAACCCCTTCTGGAAAGAAATGCTTCCTAATATCCAGTCTAAGCCTTCCCTGGTGCAACTTGAGGCCATTACCTCTTGTCCTATCGCTTGTTACTTGGTTAAAGAGACTCATCCCCAGCTCTCTGCAACCTCCTTTCAGGGAGCTGTAGAGGGCGATGAAGTCTCCCCTCAGCCTCCTCTTCTCCAGACTAAACACCCCCAGTTCCCTGCACCAGCTTCGTTGCCCTTCTCTGGACACGCTCGAGTCATTCAATGTCCTTTTTGTAGTGAGGGGCCCAAAACTGAACACAGCAATTGAGGGGCGGCCTCACCGCTGCCGAGTACAGGGGTCAGATCCCTTCCCTGTCCCTGCTGGCCACGCTATTGCTGACACAAGCCAGGATGCCATTGGCCTTCTTGGCCCCCTGGGCACACTGCTGGCTCCTGTTCAGCCGGCTGTCAATCAACACCCCCAGGTCCCTCTCTGACTGGCAGCTCTCCAGCCACTCCTCCCCAAGCCTGTAGCGCTACTGGGAGTTGTTGTGGCCCAAGGGCAGCCCCTGGCATTTGGCCTTATTGAAACTCCTCCAGTTGGGCTCAGCCCATGGCTCCAGCCTGTCCAGGTCTCTCTGCAGAGCCTCCCTGCCCTCGAGCAGATCAACACTCCCACCCAACTTGGGGTCATCTGCAAACTGACTGAGGGTGCACGCGATCCCCTCGTCTAGATCATCAATAAAGATGTTAAACAGGAGTGGCCCCAAAACTGAGACCTGGGGGACACCACTCGTGACCGGCCGCCAGCTGGATTTAACTCCATTCACCACAACTCTTTGGGCACGGCCATCCAGACAGTTTTTTACCCAGCAAAGCGTGTGCCCATCCAAGCCACCAGCAGCCAGTTTCGCCAGGAGAATGCTGTGGGAAATGGTGTCAAAGGCCTTACTAAAAGTCAAGGTAAACAACATCCACTGCCTTTCCCTCATCCAATAAGCAGGTCATCCTGTCATAGAAGGAGATCAGGTTTGTCAGGCAGGATCTGCCTTTCATAAACCCGTGCTGACTGGGCCTGAGCATCTGGTTGTCCATTACATGACTTTTAATGGCACTCGAGATGACCTGCTCCATGACCTTCCCTGGCACCAAAGTCAGACTGACAGGTCCTACAGTTTAAAGCAATTGCTTTCATAGAACACTCTCTGAGAAACAGAGCTGGTTTTATTAAGTGCTTTGTCTTGGAAAACTGAAATGGGGTGCTCAATTTTGCTCTTCATTTCATCTCCTCTCCTCCACTACTTTTTATCTCTCAGCTTAGAGTAATTGACACAACGAGCTCATGCAGAGAGCTCACTGTCTCTCTCTCAACTACAATTTGTTGACTTTTGTATTGGAGCACACAAGGAAACTCCTCCAGAAGTGCCTAAAAACAATTAGAGTATTGGCTATATCGAGAGGGTCTGAGGAGTGACAAGATATCTTAGCATGAGATCAATTTATGGATGCTTAAGTTGTAATGAACCAGAATTGTGGAGAAAAATAAACAATTTTAAAATATTTAAGCTTTTGGTGGATGCCTCAAAATGAGAACATTTCTATCATATCTTCCAAGCAGCAGAGTACTATATGACTTAAGAATAGGCTTGTTTCCTGAGAAACACTAAAAATTGCTTTAAATTTAAACAATCCCATGTAAAAGCCAAAAAGCAGGACTATATTAAGCTTGAAAACAACAGGGAACTTAACCCTTCATTCAGCACAGAACCAATAATCCATGAAAGCTAGGAAACTCTAGGTAATAGAGATGAAGGCCAAAACTTGATCTTTAGACAAGCTGTCAAACAAAATCTCATTAAATCCACAAGCACTGAAAGCACTTGAACAGTAGACGACATGGCAGAGGAAGAAATGATACTAACTGCAAACATCCAGCAAATGCATTGAAGTAAAAAGTTCAACTTTCCCTTACAAATTCAGCTGTGATAATACTGATCATGATGTGTTCAGAAGGTGAGTAGCACCATGGACAAATATATTTATGTTTTGAATTTGGCTTTCTACTTTTTTTGATGAAAGTAGCAAATCATAACTGAAGAGATGATGTTTTTTAAGAAACATGTACCAGTAGTTTCAAATACCCAATCAAAATTAAACAAGATTGGGAAGTGCTGAAAGGCCCTCAAGAATAGAAGATATCAGGCAGAAGGAGTGTTATGAAAGCATTTACACAACTAAGTAATAACTTTGAAAGTCAGAAATCTAAAAGATAGTAACTATGTTCTTTGATATTAATATTTATCAAAGAACCTCGTGCAAAATACTGTAAGGATGGTGCTATTAAATATAACAGAAACTGAATTCTCACACAGATCTGTGTTTTTTTCTGGAAGATTTAGAAGCAGTCGTAACGGGGCTATGTTGGAAACTGCTAAATAAACAGCCAAAGATGAAAGTCAACTGCTTGTTTCTTCAGGCAGTCCCTGCTTCCTCACTTTCCCTGAATAAAAGTTTTAAGGAAGTTTTCATTGTTGAAATTACCAGTGACCTAGTTAGAAGAATTGGGCTGTTAGTGGCAAATATGGGTTTAGATCAAAAGATTAAACAAAGAAAAATATTAGAAATTGCCTCGATTTTGAGACTGTCTCCTCAATGTGGGTAAATTAAATTTACTGCCTAAACATGCTTAAAGCCATCTTACCCTGAGCCGTGGAGAAGAGCAGAGAAGACCCTAGCTGCTTTGGGATGCTCCATGGGACCTTACTTTGGCTGTTTTATTTTCACCCCTCAGCTAAAAAGCAACCTCAGGGTGGACCAACCTGTAGCAGAGCAAGCAGCCAGGGAGCAGGGGAGCCTCCTTCCCCTGGCCCCTCCGGGGGCAAGGCAGCTCTTATCCCTGAGGTAGGGATGCAGAGAGCAGCCTCTGAAACTGCAGCTCAGTCCTGACCTTGCATGGCTCATACAAAAAGGGGGGGCAGCTATCATCTGAACTGCAGCGGGGGGTGCTATCGGGGTTGGTGTAACAGATCGGGTCATTTTCTGTCTCTCACCTTTTGCTTTCAAACATGCCTTTAATTTCCTTTCAAATTGAGTTATCAAGTAGTGACTTCTTTTTCCTCCCTGAAGTATTTAGATTATTAATGTGGGAAGAATGCCCAAGACTGATACACAGCCATTCCAGGCCTCTTAATTAAATTTAATTTTATTCTGGCTGGATGATGAGTATTGACTAATTTGCTTGCAGTTAGCTCCTGGCCTATTTCACTCCTTTCAAATGCCTGCTCACTAGCACAGTGAATCTTATTTTGACTATTAACACTACAAGGAAATATCCCATTTTCTTTTTGTGAACATCCTATTTTCACCAGACTTAAACAACAGAATTGATGCTGGACCAGCTGACTTGCACTAGAAGTTCAGAAACAGCAGGAAACATCAGGAGATGCTGGTGCAGGCCAACTGTGCACGATGCTAGACATGGTGCGATGCACAATGGGAGCAGCCATCCATGCTCCTCTCCACAGGGCACAGAAGCAACCTGGTAACTGTGGGACACTTCTCCTTTCTACTCACCAAAGTACTGTAAATGACAAACAAGTTGCACCTTCTCTGAAATACTGTCTTGATCATAGACTAATATCTATAAAACAGCATGAAACACAAGGCAATAAGGAGCCTGGTTTGAATAATCTGTAACACTGTTAAGAAGCAGCACACCTTTGATTTGCAGAAATAGTCCCCAAACTTTTTGAATTCAGTTTTTTCTTGCTATTTATTGCCTAATTTACACCTGTATTAGCACACAAGTCAGCAGAGCCAGATTAGAGAAAGTGAGAGAAGAATGGGAGTTTTATGACCTTGTTTTCCATTAGAGAACCCTCTATGGAGAGCATGGAAGTAAGTATCCACAGGAGAGGAAATCTATAGGATCCCCGACTTTTGTTCACAAAGAGCACTCACTAGAGAAACTAAAATGCTTGGGTTTATGCAGTGCCCTTAAGCATTATTACTTATTATCATTTATGTGATTACAAGCTGTGATCACAGCAATAAAATAAGGCTAAGCTTGGGTAGTATTAATAGCCCAACTAATTACACCGCTATAAAAGGTTTATGGGTGGTATAAATTTCAATATTATTACTACCATGCCATGACACTGCCTTTGTCTAAAGGAAAGTGTTACAAAGCCAATCTCTGTGTGCTCTATTTTCGCTCTAATTCACAGACAATTAGTCAAGACAATAGGATATAGGAGCATTCCCACCTGGCTGTAGGGCCAATTTAAGTCATGCCTAATCCTGCAGCTACAGTAGGAAAACATTATCAGTCTGGATTCCTGTTCCAAGATGGAAAAGACCAAAAGGGTTTTTTTTTCTCATTTCTACAGTAATTTAAAATTCCAGCAACATTCCTTCAGCTGTGCCCAACCTTGTCAGACATCAAGAGCAATCTGAGATATTCAACTAGAAAATTAAAACCTCTCTAATCTTCTACTTTGTGAACTTATTCTTATTAATAAAGAGATATGACCCTACTATTATCTAGACTCGGAAATGGCAGAAGATCCATTTAGGCAGGATACACACCAGCTTAATGATATTGCTTTGTGGAACACTTCACAGGTTCTAGGTCATATTATAGATAAAGTCAGAAATGGCAGAATAAAGCTATTTGGTTTTAGCAAATCAAGATTCTTTTAGCTCTTTGCAAAGAAGGCAGGAGAAGGCAAAATATTATGGAAGTGAACCTCGAAATTTATATATGGTGCAAGAAAGAAGGATCTGAATTTGTTCAACATTGTTCTACCACTTCCCATATCAAAACCGAGCTGTAAAAAATGGATAGTTGCTCTTTCATTCAGTAGGGGAAGCAATCTTCCAACAAGCTAGATATGGTTGCCAGTGGGGCATTTGAACCAAGCAGAAAATGTAAAATGGTAACACAGGAGTGCCTCTTGATCAGGTGACTTTTCTTCCATGTTACAGCAACCACTGAGTTTTCTAATATGATGGATTTAACAAGGCAACTGGGAACAGCAGGGAAGGAGGGGCTGCTCACTTACCGGAGCCAGAAGACAAAAGGCAGTCTGCCAAGGCGAGACAAAAAAATATTGATAGTGATCATCCAGAATCAGGAAATGAGGATTCATCTGTTACTGGAAGGAACACATCACCACATATTGTTGCTGAGTGGGAGGGTGAGATGGTAAAGTCAGTACAGCTGGTTTCAGAAATTAACAACTGGGGCCATTGATGGGGTGTCGGGCCACTGAAGTCTGAAAGGGATCTTTTAAACTGGACTGGAAGTGCATGGCATCCAGTGCACAGCTGCATCCACATCACTCTGTGCAAGACTAAGGCTGCAAGACCTGTAGGGGCTTCTGATACTGGATTCTAGCTGGAGTGCTGAAAAATATGACTACTTAGTATGTTCCTAAGAGTTTGTTCTACAAGATAACCATGAAAAGCAGCAAATAGCATCTTGTCCTCCTTCATATTCTGCACTTAATGCCAGTAGGCTTTCTTCCTTTAACAAGTGGAGGGAGCAGCTAGCCACCATAACAGTATAAAAGGAGGCTGTGTGGTTTTGGTGGCATAGGACTCTGCACTCAGTGAAGGCTGTGCAGTCTGTTATACTTTTAAAAGCTGGGATCAGTGGGGAAACTGCTATGCACTGGGCATAATACTAGCGGCACTATTCATTATAATCTTTTCTCTATTTTGTCACTACTTTTTCTTGCTCTGGCCAAGAAAAACACAGGCAAACGCAACCTCTTCTTAAAAGCAGCAAACTTCTGAACCTATCAATCAGGCATGTACTGTTCTCAGTACAGCCAACCACAAACATTCAAAAATTTCTCTGAATGAGAGATCTCATTCAAAACTTTGCGAACCATGTTATGCCAAATATGCTAAATTTGAGATTAAAAATAAAAATTTGAGATTCCATGTTTGAACACTTCTTTACAACCATGTAAGAAACATGCTTCTTATAAAACTCAGAGATATTCTCAGTTGACAAAACTAAATGAGGTTTTTAAAGAAAAAAACAGACACATATTAACATGAATCTCTTTAAATTACAAGTGTTCTATAAAAGTTGGCAGCACTATTCTGTACAAAGTACAGTCTCCAGCAGTTTTCTTCACTGCCTCTGCTGATTTTCTTTCCTGTCCACAGCAGAGAAACAAGAATAAGATTATACTTTAAACAACTTGTTCAGTGTTACACACTGAATCAAAGCTAGAAATAGAATTTTGACACTTTAAATGTGTTCTGTAATATATTTGAACATATGGGGTCTAAAATAAAATAGCTTTTAAAGGCACTCAGCTACCACAGTAATGGATGGATGGACAGATAGATAATCTGTGTGCTTTTGATGTGATTTACTGCCTTCCTGAAACCTGTGCTCTACAGTACTGAAACTACAAATTCCCTAAGACTCTGTGCTTGACTGAACTCTAACCACAAGGGGCATACCTTTCAAACATAACTTCACTGGTTTTATTTCCATGGCAGCAGCTATGAAAAGGTTATCCCACTCAGACTAACTGCACCAATTTAATTTGTGATGAAATGTTTAAACAAATCTCTATAAGCTACTATTTATATTTACTATAATTCAAAATATAGAGATGAAAATTTGTCTGTTACTAGAGCACATAGCTCAAATGCTGATTGGAATCTTCTGCACTAATAAAATGCATGACTAAAAATAGTCTGTGTTTTCTCAAAATTTATCTATATGAAAAATTCTCATTACAGCTTAAACATAAATCAAATCCTTGTGAAATTTCATTCAACTTCTGTCTGTATTTTAGATTATGGATGTAATCCATTACTGATATAGTGAAAATGCAGCTCTAACAGAGAATACATCTTGTTCTAAAGCACAGGTACTCTTCCTTTTTCTCTTGCTCTATAGTGCATACCTCTCTTCTATACTAGGGTTCTTTCAGATAAAGGCCCTGAGAAATGATATCAGAATTTGGTTTTACTCTATCACTTATTATGATAACAGTGTGCCTTGTACAACCCGCTATTGCTGCTCTGATGGTCATTTAATTTCTCCTCCTAAAAACACTAAACAAGTTGCATCCATATGAAACTGTATTAGAATAAAAATTGTTCCCGACATGTTAACATGGAGTAGGAGGAACAGAAGCTAATGCCTGACTCAGAATCAAATGCATCATTTGAGGATAGCTTCAAAGATGTGATCATTTGAGAAGCATTTTCCATCTATAGGCAATATTTAGAATAAATTACAAAAATGCTTAAAGGATAAGGCAGGGAAGCAGGGATTGGAGCCTAACACTACCAAAAGGACTCAGTAAAAAGGAAATCAGAATATCAGAAATAAGAAGTGAAACAAAGCTCTGAATGGCACTGATAGTAGGGACAAGCAGTATAAAAATGATTTTTGTATGATAGGGAAAAATGGAATCAGCAGGGAATTCCTCTGATCACAGATGCAACACAAGGCTCTCAAATTAAGCAGAGGATGAGAACTGCTGTTCTCCAGGCATGCTGACTCACTCAGCTTTCTGAAAGCCTACATCAGTGTTTGGTCCCAGCTCCCACTGCTCATTACAGCTGTGTAGTGCGGTTGATATGCTGGAGGGAAGGGAGATGCCATCCAGAGGGATCTGGACAAGCTGAAGAGGTGGGCCTGTGCAAACCTCATGAAGTTCAACAAGGCCAAGTGCAAGGTCCTGCACATGGGTCAGGGCAATCCCAAGCACAAATACAGGCTGAGCAGTGAGTGAATTGAGAGCAGCCCTGGACAGAAGGACTTGGGGGCATTTGTGGATGGAAAACTGACTGTGAGCCAGCAATGTGCGCTCGCAGTCCAGAAAGCCAACCGTATCCTGGGCTGCATCAAGAGAAGTGTGGCCAGCAGGTCCAGTGATTCTCCCCCTCTACTCTGCTCTCATGGGACCCCACCTGGAGTCCTGTGTCTAGCTTTTGGGGCCCCCAACATAAGAAGGACATGGACCTGCTCGAGCAGGTCCAGAGAAGGACTGGAGGGCTGAAGCACCTCCCCTATGAGGATATATGGAATTGTTCAGCCTAGAGAAGAAAAGGCTCCAGGAAGACCTTGTAGAAGCCTTCCAGTACTTAAAGGGGGCCTACAGAAAAGATGGGGAGGGACTCTTTATCAGAAAGTGCAGTGATAGGATGAGGGGTAACAGTTTTGAGCTGACAGAGGGCAGATTTAGTTTAGATAAAGGAAGACATTCTTTACTGTGAGGGTGGTGAGGTGCTGGAACAGGTTGCCCAGAAAAGTTGTGGATGCCTCCTGCTTAGAAGTATTCAAGGCGAGGTTGGACGGGACTTTGAGCAACCTGGTCTAGTGGAAGGTGTCCCTGCCCATGGCAGGGGTATTGGAACTAGATGATAATTATGTTTCCTTCTAACCCAAACTATTCAATGATTCTATGATTGACATATCTGTCTGTCTGTTCAGACAAAGCCTTCACACATTTCTTTGTATACAATCTCCTAAACTGCCCAGAAGGCTACAAGAAGATCATATTCTATTTATGTTCTGAACTTAAAATAATAAATCACCTTCTGCTGCACTTTGCTTTTTGCCCAGTCCATCCACATCCTAAACCTAAATTCCATGTTCAAACTCATGGCCATCTCTATTTCAGCCTTAATTTCATTTTGTCTTTTCAATTGGAACTGCACAAGGTCAAAAGACAATTTTTCTCTGCACAATTGTTTCCTGAGGGAGTCAAGGAGTTAGAAAGGGGTGCCATCAACTCCTGTCCTTAAACTGAGCGATTGCCAAAAAGTCCCCACAAATTTGCAATTTTGATAGGAATGATCTGCTTTGTAATGGTATAAAAAACAAACGTGACTGTCCAAACAGCCAGCCACCATGTAACCATCTGGAGACTCTGCCATCAGTAAATTCAGACATCCAGAGCATAAGGTATCACTGCCTGTGCCTGACTGTTGGGTGTGACAGAGTTAAATCACAGACACATCATGGAATCAGATTTCTACTTCCACATGCTGGAACCCAAATCCTTTCTGTTTCTTTTGGCCACCACTGGAAAGATTGGCAGTTCTCAGCATTTACAAGAAATGATCACTGAGCAATGTTACTTCATGACTCTGGTGCCATTCTGAGTTGGGAAAACTGAGATCAGTTCTTCAGGGAATGTCCTTGAAGAACTATTCCACTTAAATGCTCCTGTGTGAAGTCCCCTTCCGCAGAAGTTCCCTCACAGAGTCCTTTTGTCAACCAAGCCAGCAAAAACTGGGTTTCAGCAGTGATATTTTACATCCTCTTCGCAGTGACTTAGAGCTAACTGTGTATGACTTTCACATGCTGGGAACACTTGACCTCTAGAGAGGAAGAATGACCTAAGCAGCTCTCAAGGATGAATTTGGGCAATACTGGTGGAAACACTCCTGTGTTTTCTTTACTCAGAAAAAAATGCTGACCACAGTCTCTGGGATGCCTGTTTTATGACTGTACACCTCAGTCACAGATGCTTGCCACACACCTATCAGCCTGGTGCTTAGGGCATAGATAATGGCCCAAACAACAATAATAATCCTCTTGTTAAGGATGCTCCTGTGGTACAAAAGCAGATTCCAGAGCAAATATTTGCATTTCCTGCATTTTCCCATGTTGCTGATGTCTGACAAATTTTTTAAGAACTCCTTCTGTGATCATGTCTCCCTGAAGCCTCACCAAACTCTGTTTCTTACGTTCATATTTTCCTTATGTACTAGATGGTACCCTCCTTTGAGAGGAAGCACTGTTTGTGCTTGGCCAAAGATTTACAGAAATATAAATCATGTAATTGAACCCTTTGCAAGATGATTTCTTGTATCTATGTATTATTTCTAGAAGATACTATTACTAATTCTTAAAACTACTTGGTGATTGTTGATGCAGTGGTTCAATTGGGCCACATAATGTTCTCTGCAAGTTTAATTTTAGGAGGTTTTTTACTTTTTAAGATTATATAATGTAATTTTGGAAGAAAGTGAAAAAAAAAAAACTCTCTCGCAATCTTTTAAAGCTCAGAAATACTTATTGGTGTATCTATTAAAACACTTATTGTCCCCACTTTGAAGTTATCAATGTTAATAGGTAATGAAAATAATTTGTAATGAAGAAACTGGTTTATTAAATTCCTTGAAAGGGAATGGTTTATTCCTGAATGTCACTTTGCAGCTAAACTGTTGATATGTGATACACTTTTCAGTTGAAAATCACTATCAATAATTTGATCAAAACTCTTCACTAAAGGTAAATTTTGGCTTCTTCTACTAATTAGTTCCAGCCTAACAAATATAAAGTTTTGTTTGTGAGACTACAAAAGGCAATGACAAACATCAGTGCAATTGATCTTGTCACCTGCTACTTAATTCTATAGCTTTTTTGACCTACCAATAATCTCTCTCTCAATACCCAGGTTTTCATTAAAAATTCTGCTTCTTTTCAGTGTTGCTTACATCTATAACCAATAATCTGTCAAGCCTATTAAATACTGTTCAGTACTCAACAGAATAAATTCATAAGACATATTAAACAGAGCTCAAGAAAGTACAAAATAAAAGCAATGGTGGGAAATATTAATACTATGGAAAAACTTATTCTGAAGAAAATATACTCAAGCAGATTATCTCTCAATATTGTCATTAACAGATGATAGACTGTTCCCTCACCAATGTAGGACTAGTGGAAATTATGGAAATAAACACAAGCCTCATCAAACGCATGAGAAGAAATGCCTTTGTAATGAACATGACAGAGACAGCTGACAATGAACTTCCATTTTTATTCCACTGTTCAAAATATTAAGAAATAAGGAGATGACATTTCGTCACATTACTGACAAAATATGAAATATATTAACAAGGACTAAAAAACTGAGTCTTTTGTGAAAATTGAGAGGGAAAGTTGATAGAACCTGTCAATTTGCACTAAGCAGTTTCCAATTAGGAATAAGTTGCTGCTGTGCTATCAGGTGGGTATGTAACAGAAACTGAAGGCAGTTATGAAACTTTTAGGAAGAAACATCCTGTTTAAATTTGAAAGATGTCATTTTCTTTCTTGTGTCAGTTGGCTTGTGTTTATTACACTATTTAACTTGGAATTTCAGGTGCACATATGTATAAATGTCTATTTAAAAGCTACTTATGTACATTTGCTTAGAAATAACTATTGATACAAAGCTGTCTGTGCTTTCTATAAAAGTTTGATGACACAGCACCTCTACACTTAAGATCTCTTTCCATGGAGAGGGCTATCACTGTCTTTACTGCTTGACAAATGAAACAAGCACCTTGCCTTTATATCAAGATTGGTTTTACATCTAGATGGTTTTAAAGAAAAAAATAATCAGCTGTAAATATGACACTTTACACAGCTTTAGGCATGGATACAATCCTTATAGACAGAGACACTAAAATACAACCTATGTACGAAATGAGTCAGCCCTGCTAGAAATGTTTCTATTGTCAATGGTGCCATTCTGTCACAGACTCTGGGAGCTCTTTCTTGTAATCATGCATTTGTGCTAATGGAAACGCAAACATATAGAGCAAGAAGTAGTTGTATATACCTGTCCAAACTTCTGTGTTGCCTTGTATCTTATGTTTATCTCAGTGGGCTGGATTATGAAAAGCTTTTAGTGAGTGTGATCTCTATTTGAAAAAGGATCCTATTCAGCAGTCATTATTAGAAAAAATACTATCGTAAATACCACAGTCATTTGACTTCTTAAAGGCAGGTTGTTCTGAGATGACTTGAATTCCCTCACCTTGGAACACCACATTTCTTTTCTGCAGTGTGCCATATCCTTTAAAGAAAAAAGAACCCTACTTTATTTTTTATCAGTTTTATTTTGCACTGTACTTCAGATAAATATTCTTCTGATAAAGACAGGCTATTTTATATTTTCTAAGCAAGTAACAATAGAATAAACAAACACATTCAAAATCCTCACTGAATTAAAGGTGACGGGATTCCCACGTTTTTAGTACCCCATTCACCAGAGAAAAAGCAGGTGGTTTTCAGTGTGCAGATCTCAGACTATCACACACTGTAGATCCACAAGCATTCTCAAGTATTATTATTCATGCAATTTCAGTGTTTAGTCTCCCCACTGCAGTACGGGGAGAAAAGTGGAGAAAAGTTTTAGAGTCTTTCTTCTGCTCAGTAACTTCCAGTGATTATTACATTCCCTATACATCTTCAATAGGGCACTTCTCCCATAGAGAGAAGTATTCTGCCATAGGAAGGGGAAAACACCAGTGGGAAAGAGGAACATGTCACTTGGGACATGACAGTGATATATACCAACCACATTATCATCTAAACAGGAACTGATACAATGAGCTTGTCCCTTGACATGATTTCTCCACCTTGCCCACCTGACATGCTGTGGTTCCTCACGTACCAGTGTTGGGGTGTGCACTGGAGCAGGACCGTTTCCAGACTCTGCTTAAAACAGTGTTTCTCACTCAGACTTCAGACTGTGAAGCTGCCTCTGTAACTTCAACTCCTGCCAGCCTCCCGCCCCCTCAGTTAGCTGGTTTTCTTAGAAAGCACTCAACCTAGCTGCCTGCCTTGCTCAATGGCCAAGTCCATTCAGACCTCTTATCCCCAGCAGGGGCCAGTTCCCAACAAGCCTATCTACAACATCAGGTTTGGCTCAGTGATGAGGGCATCAGAAATGCACTGGCGTCCTTCATATATTCTTGCAGCTCTCTTCAGCTACAGAATACAGTCTTAACACAAGTCTTAACACAAGACATCTTTTGTCTTAACACAGTATTTAACCCACGGTTTAAGCATGCTGTTGCAAAAGGCTCCACAGGATCCTTCATCAGTGTCCATGCATTCAGGAATTCACCTGGGAGCATGTTGGTGAAGAGCTCACTGGCAACTTGGTTTACATGCAAAGCATGGTTATTGGTGAGCTTCTGTCTTCATGGCATTTCATCTCTTTGAACTGCTGTATAAGATGTGAGTGGACATCAGATGTTCCTGGTTACACCATGGCCTGTTTCTTAATCATATGCCTGTCCGAATAAGCATGAAGCCTAGATCAGGAACACTTGAATTCCACTGGGATCTTGAGATGACAAACAGTATAAAATAATACTAAAAATAAATTATACTGATAATACATAGGGTTTTCTGGATATGTGTATATATACATGTGCATGGAAACTCTTAGGATCACTCCATGAGGATAAAACACTACAGGTCCTTTAAAATGGAGCCAAACCTCTTACATGCCAAACACAGGAAATAAGGGCACTAACTAGTTGTTCCTCTTGTATACCGGGTGGCTGAAATCTTAATAGGACACTCAAGAACACGTTCAAACAGAAGATTTCAAATAGCAATGAAAACAAACAACACATATCATAATATGTGGTCACTTATATCATCAATGGTGCAAATCAGTGCAGATCCATTGTATTAAAGCAGTGACAGTCCACATCTACCCTGGGGTATTAAAACCTCCTGTAGAATGAAACAAAACAAAACCAGGTATCAGATTTCAGACAGATAATCAGAGAAGCATGGACAAACGATATTGTGGAAATATTCTAGTAGATGCACAGAAGCAAGTTCATGAATATTTAACTCAGAAAAGGTAAAGATGCATAATTTCCTTTGAAGCCTCATTTACTATATTTCTTTAACAGTTACAAAAATATCCCTGTGAATCGACTGTTGCTGTCACATAACTGAAAACTAAAAGATAACTGCTCCTCTGAGACATACACATGGTCTCTCCCTCCCCTGTGTATTTGGAGCGCTCACTACTTCTGTCAGTAGTGAGCTCTGACAGAAGCTCCCACCTTCCCTCAAAGATTCCTCCTCCCATCAGGGAAATGTGTGCAAGAAATGGAGAAAGCCACTAGACAGAATATATTATCCTTCTCTTTTTCTCTTTAATGCTAAATCAGGAAAGATAACGTAGGGAGAGGTTTTCATAGAGCCAGTTGCTAATAACCCTGAGCTGCTCTATTCAGTGGTGACATGGGGTCTAAAGCATCCTCAGGGTTTGTGAAGCAATGCTGCAGCCAAAGGGAGACCTAAGCCAGGAGGTGCGTCTCCAGGCCTGTGGGTTCTGAGCATCTTCCAGAAGTGACTCAGTGCTCCCACCTGTGCTCTGCTCTACAGCTTATGAGCAGAAGGGAGAGCATACAGCACAACCGCAGCTTTTATACTGATTGCTGAATTTGTAAACAACTTTTCAGATGAAGCTGCAAATATTATTATAGCACTATCGTCCAGAAATGCAACAGGAGTTCGAAGTAACCATATGCCAATGGCTAACAGCTTAGCCAAATATAAAGGAAAAAACATGCTTACAAAATGGTGGGAAAACCTATAGGTTATTTGCATATTTTTTGCCTGAAAGATGTATTTAGTTGTAACAATAATTATATGGATCACCCTGGTAATAATGGAGATGAAGGCAGAGGAAATTACTACTTATGAAGAGTAGGATAAAAATAAAGCTTTTTCCCACTCACTAACTTTTCATTCCCTTGATTCATGTTGTCTCATAGTCCTTATTTTAGAAAAGGCAGTTTACTTAGATTCAGTTTTATAGTTGTGGCTGTGAGTTACCTAAAGCATCACGTATGCTTTTTGCTCTTTCCTGTGTCCCAGTACCATCTTGTTAACTGAAGCTACTAAAATTAGAGAAAGAAAATGGAGAGGTGGGCTATTTCCAATGTAAGAGAAACATACTGCACTTCCAAACCTTCAGAAGGGATGTGATCTTCATAGGGACTTTGCTGCAAGTCTTGTGTACAGTTTACAACTGGTCTCTGCAAAATGGGATGCTGCTGAGTCTTTGATTTAATGAAAACTTAGGAAGGCAATCCAATTCACGGCAGGGACCGCTTTGTTCTTTCATTATGATTCTTTTTTAATGAGAAAGACGATCACAAGGATAAACTCTATTCCTCTGAATTTTTACACTAATTACATACAAAGCACCATTCTGGCAGAGCGGGACTTATCTCCTTCAGGCAATACGGTTATCATCTTGTAACCACACTTCAAATCTCCCATATGAACACTGGAGCTACGTGTGCTGAATGTGGAACCTGCTACCCTGGCTAGCTGCTTGAATTGATGAATGTTTAAATATTCAATAAATCATAGGCAAATACTGATACCACATAAAGTGGCAGAGACAACCCTTGCATTCTGCTTACAGCTGTAGGATCAAGGGTACACATTTTATCAGAACCATTAACTTTCCTCATTGTGGTGGGAAGGGATGGTTGGTTTTGTAAACAGCACTTGAGATGTTTATGTATAAAAAAGAAGAGTCAGACCCATATACTAACACTACAAAGGACAGTTATCCCTTAATTCTACAGAAAATCAACTGTTTGTGATTCAGCTCACACCCTTAAGAGACAATTTATTATTTGACATACTGTAAGGCAATCTGGGCTAGATAGGGAGCTGCTTTACTGTCAAATAAAATTACTGAGAACCACATACACCCCTGCACAATACTCTGATACAAATTTCAAGGCTCAGTTTGTGCTCATTGCCATGGTATCCCAGCACTTCCAGGACTGTACCATGCAATGCCTGGCCTTCCACGTGCTCAAAGGCCTTGATTCTTTTACCTACAAAATCTGTGCCCCTATCTGAATCTGTGGTACAAATACAAATACATATAACCGCAGCTGCAGAGATGGGGATGCAAATCAAGCAGCAAGATGCACGAGTGTTCAAACTGCACTTCCTCAGAGCTTCCTTGAGCCTGCCCACTTATCCTTCTAGTGACAAGGTTTATCTTCTCAAACAGGTACTACTGACTTGTGCTCAGACTAGCACTGTGTTTGAAAGGCTGGCATGGGTCCTGGAAAAATGTGCAAGGAGGGAGATTTCACAGACTCAGCAACAAAATCTAAATCCCGATCCAAACATAAATGCAAATATCTTGCAGATTTGCCTCAAGTCTCAGATTTAGATGCTGGAATCACCAACAAAAGCATCACAGTATAAAACTGTGATCGTTTTTTGTTTCTGCTAAATTCCACTAGCTACCTGCGATGCTGCAGCTGTGAGCTGAGTAACCATGTCACCTCCCATTTCATTGCATCTGTGGCTTCTATTTATGGACTTACTGGCATGGAATGGCCACACCTGGCTAAATGTTCCTAACCTGTATGTACATTTACCTCCAGGGTAAAACTGCCTTATTCTCAAGTAGTATATTCAGTATAGACATTGCCTCATAGCGATGCTGCAGCGTCTTGATGCAAACATGGTCCATCACCCAGGACGTGAGCCAGACTAAAGCCTGGCATTCCTTTTATGCTCACTGCACTTACTGCCTGTAAGGTTTGCTCTCATAAAATATGCACCAGTCTTTGAACCATGGTGCAAATCTGAATGATGTTTCTAGAAGAAAGTGGTTGAGGGCATAAACCTGGAAGCCAGAAACATGACCAGGTCTGAACTTCCTCAAGTGAGACAGACCTGAACATCTGTGCATTGAACTGCCTGATTTGAATACTCCACAGATTTTGTTGCAAGAAGAGGTATCCCTAGCTCACATGCAATCTTAATACAAATTGACTTCCCTGTGTGGACAAGACTTCCGATTTCCTCATTTAAGTCAAGAGGATGGTAGGAGATCCCCCTCTTTTTTTTTTTGTCCTCTAGTCTGCACCAGCAGGCACCGGAAAAATGATGTGCTCTTGCCTCACTCAATGCCCTCTTGCAGCTTCTTCTGTCTTTGACGGCACAAAGGATACTTCTTTGAGCAGCAAAGCTAGTTTGAAAGCAACCTAATAAAACTAGAGGCATCTCTGGACTAAATAAGCTGTATCAGGGGCATGAGATACTACTACAGAGCATTCTACAGCATGGATGCTTGATTAGGCCTGGCCTTTACTGCTTTGGGGTCATCATGAGCGTATTAATGTTTGCATCATTAAACTATGACACACAGTGTTCATGCTTAACTGCTGCCACCTGCACCCTAAAGGAACAGTACGTTCCCATTTTCAATTTGTATGTGCTGTAGGGTGTACAGGATTTATTCCAATGATATGAGGCAAGAGGATAGACTGTGCTGCTTTGGCCAGGATTAGCAGAAGGACAGACATTTTGTAACAGGGGACACATGCCGTGGTTCGGACAGCAGGTGCCTAACCTAACAATCAGGAGCACAGAACTGAGAATAAAAACACCAGAAAGAAAGGGCTGAGGTTTCTTTTGTACCTTTTCCTGCCAACACATTTTCTTGATGTTTGGGGCCAGGATTCCTCTCGGTAAGTGTTTATTTGTACCTTGCTAAACAGCTGGCAAAGCAAAACACACCTGATGAAAATGAAAATTGACTAAGCCCTGAGATGCCCTGAGATGCCTGGTCCCTTGTGTGGGTGGAAAGGAGCAGCAGGGCCAAAGCAAAAGCATCTGTCTGCTGGATAGTTTAACAAGGACAGTGGAAAATGAAAAACCCCAAGGACTGAAAAAAAACACCCAACCTCTCCACAGAAGACAGAAATGTCAAGTCTACCTACTGGTTTTAACCCTCCCTTTGTATCACCAATGTGGTCTAACATTTTTTACCCTGTCTTCTTACCAGCTATGTAGAATAAACCATGCTGTTGAAATTGCATCCATTTCTGTATTATGGCTAAGAATGAGAGAAGACTTCATTGGAACGGGAAGTGAAACACTGTGGTTTTGGGAAACTACCATAAAGAAGAGGATCCCAGGGTCCTGTATGGAAACTATGAGGAAAAGTTTAACACTTCACTGAACTGTAACAACCTATGGAGTGAAGTAGTAGAGGTTCATGCAGTAGAGACAAGCAGCAGCTGTCAGCATTTTACAGCAGGAAATTTTTAGAAGTCAGTTGAAAGTAGAGGGAAAATTCAAACACAAGCACAATTAGTATGTAAATGGGACTGAACAGGAATCTGGCTCTAGTCCTACTGTTTTTTTTTCTAGTTAGCTTGCTGTGGTGTCCATGATGTGACAGGCAAATCCCAAACATTTAACATGTCATAATTCTTGCTCCTGTGATCATGCCAGCCAAACCAGAAAATTGCACATTGTAAAAAAGATCCCTGCAATCTGAAAGTGCCTGTAAATCCAGCATTCTAGTTTCATTTCTCCTAAAGTACAGAATTCCCTCTGAATATGAAAAGGGCTCTTCAAAGCCCAGACAAAAGGACTGTTCCACTGACCATTTTCATAATAAACATATCCCACACAGTTTGGCATCCCTAATTAGAAGCCCAGAGTAATTAGGAGAAAGTGCACTGCAGACTGCAAAGTGCAGCACAGCAGGGAGACTCTGCAGTGCTGCTATGAGAAGACCAAAGACTTGAAGGTCATTATTTTTCACTGGTCCCAAGCCATGCTCACTGCTGTGTTTCATTTTTACAACCCAGGGTTAGTCTGGCCTCTTGCCTTGGGAGGGCCAGGAGTTGCTGGGCCAGCTTGATGTGCTTTCCCCTGTGCTTCAAGGGGAACGCTGCTGCTCTTTGCGAGGTCTGCCATGCATTTGCAGGCCAGTGTGTGGGCTGGGTCGTTGCCATGAGGGACGGAGGACCACTTCTGTCACAGGCAGAGAGGACCATAAAGCTGCTTTCCTGCAGCTTGTGCAGGTTTTGTTCGACACTGGAGGGATAACTGAGCTCTTTGTTTGACAGCAGAGGCATGAGCATACTTAGAAAACCAAACCAAAAGATGAAATGCATCTTTTCTAATCAAAATCACTCCCTGTCATCCTCAGGGAACAGAAAGTACCATATTTTTGACAGCTTCTCATTGAAAATGCCGATGGGATCAATGATGTTCCAGGAGACATTTTTTGTGTATTATATCTAATATGGTTTGATCAGCTTAAATTATGTACTCTCTTTGTTTCCCAGGCATGTTCTTACGGGTAGTTGTCAAAAAAAGGTGTTAATATTGAAGAAATTCTGCTATGTCTACTAAGTTAAGTGCATAATACTAGCTTTGTGTTAATATAACATTGCTAGTGGAATGAAATTGAGTTTAAAAAGATACATTTACCTTTTCTATCATTCAATAAATAGCTGACAACCACTGCAGTAAAACAGAGCAACCCCTATAGTGCTCTACTTTCCTTCAAGCAGCCTGTTTCAGTCATTTTTGGGGAAGAAGGATATTGGGAGGGTGTGTTCATGTATCTAAATGGAGATAAGTATTTGAATAGTAGATAAATCAGTAATTTACATATGACTGAGATACTAATATCATAAACCAATCCTAGACAGAAATGCATAAAAAATGATACTCCAGTAACAGGACTGCAATCCTTCATAGTCTCACAGACTCTCTAGCTGACTCAGGGGCACAGATCACATATGATTATATGTCAAATCTAAGACATTACAGTTACTCCAGGGAAAATCATATTTACATTGACATATGCTATAACCTCATCACTTAGCCTAGAAGCAGAATTTATCCAGACATACACAGATTTATAAAACCTTTTCTGAACTAGAAAAGTGCCAGCTCTCAGTAACGGTGGGCTGAAAATACTGGGTAACTTGTTGCACTAAAATTAAAGGAGCAGCTTGTGGAGCCATACTCGCCCAGAATCTGGCCCTTAAGGCTTTATGGTTCCCTTCTGTTCAAAAGACATCTCTACTGCTCCCTCATTTCTTGTTTTCCAGAATAACAAAAAAAAATAGCAGTTTCATATTTTTTCTTTTTCTAATGATGTCTAGTAGATGTGTTGTTTTCATTTGTAGCATATGTGAGGTGGCTTTTAGAAGTAATTTATTTTTGGTGGCAAGCTGCTGATGCTTGCATCCATGTTGACTGTTAGTAATTAACACCTTCTGGTCCACTATGGACAATTTCCCACTCACTGCTTTTTGAGGTGTTAAAACTAATCTCCACCAGTTCTATGTCCGATAGCTCCATTTCACTGATAGGAGGCTTTTCTTCCTGATAGCCAAGGCTTTTCTTTTCCTCAGTTAAACCCAAAGGAGTATCTGGAAGTGTCCTGACAAGATTCTGTTAAACAGAATCCTCGGCTGATGAGGGGACTGAGATGAGACAATATGTGTTAAAAACTTCTTCTCACCTCAGAGGTGTTACCATAGACGAATACAGGTTTTGGCTGTGAAAACAACAGGCATGAGAAGTTACCTCGAGAGAAAGAACTGAGGAGGTCCTTACTACCTATTAAAACTTTTGGCATATTAGCCAGATATAACAATGACATTCAGTGCCTTATAATGCTATATTAGTGACATTAATTTTATAGCACTGTTTTCATACAAAGAAAGAAGAACTATATTTCAGATCTCAGTAGTGGTGCATTAATAAGCATTGAACTCTAGTGGATACGGATTTGTGGGTAAGTGGTTTCTGGCATCTATGCATGCCTGGATGTATGCATTCCTAAATTGTGGAGAACCTCTGCACTCACCTCTTCAGGGAAATAATACATTTAACTTAAATTTACATGTAACAAAAAAGAAAAAAAAAAATAGCATTAAAACAACCAAAATAAAAGAGAGAGTTTTCTAGATACCAGATTCATCATTTAACAGAAACTTTGGAGTTTATCTGATAGAAAAGATGGTGGGCCAAATTCCTTCCCGTTTCATGACCTGAGTAGTATCCACATTTTAAGGCTCATATGAAAATCTCACAAGAACAGATCTCCTCTAACACTTTGTCACTGCTTATTTCTGGTCGAGAACAAAATTGTCGTAATGATGAAAAGGCTTACTCATATGGAACTCACTGCTTAAAACTTTTTTTTTTTTTAAAAAAAAAAACAAACATGGGAATGAAGCTTAAAAATACTCAGAGATTCTGGCACCTATAGGACTTGTGTATCTCCTACAATGTCTGATCACATGTGGATTCATTGTAAGGTGGTACCCCTAATTTCTGCACTCACTAAAGGGCTGTAATAAAATTATTTTGGAAAAAAAACATCTTCACAATATAAAAATGTAGTGGAAGCTGCTGATGCCCATGGACTAACTCTAGCTGTTGGAAGCTGGGCATTCACTGCAGTAGGCTTTAGTCAGAAGATCTCAGGAATCGGGAGCTTTAATCATCTGCTAATGGTGATTTTCAGAGACCAGTACAAATTCTACCTTTTCAGTATCACTCAGGGAGTTTATATGAGGTGAGAGGATGAACAGTGAGGGAAAGCTAAATCAAGGGGGATCCACAGTAAATCAAAATTTGGAAGAAGCCTTTAAAGAAAGAGGAGTTCCTTATGTCTCAGGAAATTATTGTTTTCAGTCCTACAGTGAATTAAGGGGTATTTTTGGCCACCTCAAGTGACACCTCCTTAACCAGTACATTTCTGCAAAACTCCCAGAAAAAGCAAGCAAAGACAAAAGGATGCAGTTCTTTTTGACTACTAGTTAATTTGTGATGGTTTGATTTCTAAAGGAGAAAAAGGATAATTTAAAGAATCTTAAATCTTGCATACAGAGTAGGAGAAGCACACTTGAAAAAAAAAACACAACCCACATCTGATGTTTCCAGCACTCAGAACAGAATCATCCCATATAAAATTAATATCATTATTATGTGATTTCCATCTGTTAATGAAGCCAAATGATTAGAGCTGCTAGAAAAGCTGCCTTAGTGGAACAAAGATAAGAAATTTGAATAAATACACAAGCAAAAAGCCAATGTCAGGCTCAATCACTTGGCAAAATTAAATAGTGAGTAAATGAGTTGGCTGCATAGTGCTATACTGTCCAGCAGGAATATTGTGCTGAATGCCTGGACAATTGCTTTCATTGCTTCTGTAGCCGATTTTGTTCTGGATTCTTTTGGACCAAATCATCTTTATTTTTTTGACAGCTCCTTTTGCAGACTATTCCATTCATTCCTTTACATTGTTTTTTGGTTGTTCCTATGGTCCATATTCAACTGTTCAAACACCTTCCCCAATCCTCCTCACTTGTTCAGAAAATATTTTCCACATATCTCTTGCACTTTCCCTATTCACTTCCCAAATCTATCTTACTGGCACAACAGATAGGTCTGACAAACTCCCTTTAGTCCACCATTATATTTTTAAACAGAGTCAGAAAATTATTTATAAAGAACAGTTTTAATACATATTTTTATGTGTGTGGAGCACTTGATAGCATTTTTGAAATGTCTATATATACCAGGTGTCAAACATTATTTTAAAAAAAACCCTTGTAATGCAGAGCAGCATGCTGGCCCATATATCCTCTCACAAGCTAGCATTTTCAAAAAAGTTAAATCTGTTCAAAAGTTACAGGGACTTGGCTTCCACAGTATCTAAATCAGTCCTGAGAAGGACATTTCTGGGACAGAACTTGTGAACATCTAGGCAATCCTACACTCAGAAGAATTATTTTTAAACACTGTTCTCTAGCACGATGCTACTAATACATGTTTTAAACTTTTTGCAAAGCAAAGCATGTGGTGGTTTCCCCCTATTCAAACTGAAATACCAAGACAGAGAAACACTGCCTGAGCAATCTCTCCTTATATAAGAGCTGACATTTTCTCCACAGATTGGCCTTCATTGCTTCTGAAAAATGCCAGTGGAGACCAAGGTTTATAAAACTTACATTGTAATACGTTTAAGTGCTTTGTGCTGGAGCACAGCGGTGTATTTTTGACTGTTGAATTCTGCATGGAAATTAAGTCCTTGTTGTTTTTGGAACACTTTATAGTATTCTATCACAAGACTGTACTATGAAGAACTTAAACTTCAGGGTTGTTCCCAAATCATTAAAAGATGTAATATCAAAGAATGATCCAAAAATATTTGTTTCTGTAAGCAAATGTGATCCTCTCGGTATGCTGATAAATGTACCACAGCCTAATAAAATTTGTAGTTCTTTTCCTCCATAAAACCCTTCCCTCCTTATGTCAGGAGAGCCGAGTCAGGATTTTTGCTCTTTTGCTTCTAACCCACGTTTTCTGTGAAGGTGAATAAATATAAAGATTACAAAAAAAAGGAGTGGGTGAGAAATGTACTTAAACACATTCACCTCCCACACCTCATCTAGACATGGAATCTCAGAGAAGGGACGGATAAGTAGGAAAGGCAAAAATCTCCCTATATCATATATAGACTGTCAAACAGAGGATCATTTGATACACAGTACCAAAGCATATATAATATATTTCTCACTTTGGAGGTCAGGTGGTTACATAGGCCTTATCCCAAAGCAGTGGCAGGGCTGTAGAGCTGCTCTGCCCACACAGCACACCAGAAAGACAATATCCTGAATTCCTTCCCTTCATCTCCTACTTCCCAATGGCTAAAAATTGGCTGCTATTTTTTTCTAACAATAGGTGAACTATTGAATTATCATGATCAGCAACTAGAACTAGCAAGCTCTTCTTTGCTTCCATCTGAGCTCTTCTTAGCCTACGTAAGATGTAAAGCACATTAATTATTTCCTGGCAAGGCATGCAGTCAAATCCAAAATGAACCCTGAGTGTGTGGTTGTGGTGCCAAAGAAGCAGGTGTAAGAGAAGCATTCCCAGTAGGGAAGTCAAAAGTACTGATGTTTCTTTTCACTTTTAGGTAGCACTGCTATCCTCGACACCTACTGATTCATTCTTTGCTAAGGAAGACTTGTTGGTTTTTTTCCAGTTCATCTGGAATGGTAATGTAAACATGTAACAAAAGTTAATGGGATATGTGTCTAAATCACATTGCTTCTTTTCTGCAAAAGCCTTTATCCTTGCTGTTTTCTACAAAACACTTTCAGAGAGGCACTTACCTTGTCTGACAGCTAGTGTTGTTGTGTAGACCAAGAATAGAAGGATATAATTGAGGAAGCTCTGAAAAACAGGTGTGTTGGCATGGAAATCTTCTGACAAATACTTGCTCGTGAGACCAATGCCACAGATAAGGAGGGAGAGTACCTGGCCAAGTGCCACAGACAGCAAGAGATCCCTGAAAGGAATGAGAAAAACACAGACATAAAACACCCATCCTCCTCGCCAAGGAGGAAATGCTCATCCTCCTCCAGGAATCACGTTCAACAGTGCTAAGACATGGGAAGAAACATGATGCTTCAGTCAATGAGGGGTCTGCTGGGTGTAGCCAATAGAACATTTCCATTATTTCCATTCTTACCACTGGCTTAAACGTTGACCAAACACACTAGCTTTTAGTCATGTATTAAACAACAGCAGATGTTTCATATCTACCATTTAATTTTGCATTTCACATTTCACAAAGGATAAATGATAGTATAAATCAACCAAAATACAGAACTGCATCCTCTGAGGACCTCTCTAACAGAAAGCCCCAGGAGTATCATTCAGACAGCCTGGAAAACACAGCTCTTCCAGGACTTAGTAGCCACAGAGAAAAAGCAGAGAAAGGATTTTATCGTGTTCCACCATCAACATGTATTTACTGTATAACTTCCTTCCCCTCATTTCATTTCCATTTCATCATATAAACTATTATTTCCATCTACTGTGCAAATATATCTATCTTTGTTTTCATCTTTGTCACTGCTTAATTCCTCTTCTGTTTGGCAGGAGCAAGAGGTTCCACTTTTTCCCTCCCTGTCTCTTTCTGGTTCTTAAAAATGTAATTTCTGGTTTGGCTTCTTGCTTTAATCTATTTTTCTTGACTTCAGTCTCCAGTCTCCTCCGCATTCCCCTTTTGTGCATGTTCTCTGTCTTCCTATAGTTTTTTCCTCTTTACTCAAGAATCTGCTGTACCTGAAAGTCCTTTTCCCTTCCAACTATCTTTATTTCTTTCACTCTTCTTGCAGGATTTATTATCTAACCGCACAGCCCAATTCAGTCCACACAATCCTCCCTTTCCAATTTGTGTCACAGGATCTCCTATACCCACAGCACAGGAATATGTGTATTTTTAAATTACCCTAGAGAGTTTTCCCAGGTCCCCTATGTGTCAGTACTTTCATGCTGACTAGTCCTTCTCCACAACTACACCTTCTCATGTAGAAGCATGAAATGGAAAAGTGTTTGCCTGGAAGAGGAGTAAGCACAACGACTGCAAGGGAGGGTGAAAGGACATCCAAAGGGAACATCTAGTCCAAGCCCTGCTGGCTGCTGCTGTTACTATCACCAGCCCCCAGAAAAGTGGGACTCTAGGTCTCTGGGGGAACCCACAAAGGAGAGGGGAAGGCTGAAGAGGAGCACACTCTGCAGTGTCTCATTAGAGCCTGATACAAGGAAAGGGGATTAGGCAATCCTAAGGGAGAGAGGAAGGAGGGCAGCACTCTCCTCAGCTGTAACAATATTTCATGTGTGTTCTCCTCTGCCAGACAGTTAAAAAATAATTGCTTCAAGGTTGCTTTGCTTTCCCTGACAGATTTCCCTGACCTCAGCTGTGTGTATTCAGCAGCGACAAGCATCTGTGCTCCTGCAACAACTTTCCTGGTAAACTCAAGTGTCAAATTTGTTTCCCTTCTTCTCATAAACAATCCTCCTACTAATGTGTCTTGGTGTCAGTCATGGCGTGATTCAACCAAACAGACACTGGAAAGCACAGGAGGCTGGGTAGTTATATTCAGCTAACATACCTTGCTGACAAACAGCCTGACACACATAGTAAGGGAACAAACTTTATTGTGCTAAACCCCGTGTTTTGATGGGAGACTACTGGGTAAGTATCAAGTAAGACAGCACAACTGCTGCCTCCACTTTCACATTACTCACTCTACTGTGAAACATAACCATGGGAAACAAACATACTCCACAGAGATGACATGTGAGACTACAACGTGAACACTTCCAAAACTATGGGTTACTCAGTTCCTGACATTACCTGCTATGCTGTTGATGTGGAATAAGAAATTTGATAGTGACTGCAATTTAAATCCAAGTATTAATCTTGTAAACTTGTTTACAGTTCTTCATTCATTTGGGCAGTGTTTCCTACATCCTTCTCTGGCAATGAAGTTTCACACAGGGCTGTCCTCTTGCCTACTGCAGTTTTTGTAGTTTTATTTCATTAGTAAATTAGATGTTTGCAAATCTGTGTCTCTAAATGCGTTGCCTGCTTTACATGGGATGCAGGTGGTTATTAGCTGTTCTCTGTATCTCAGCTATACCCATGAGCAAATGTTGTATTACATCCACTGTGGGACTGCATCTGTTCTGGAAAGCAGCATCTTGGATCCTACTTAGAGTTACAGAAAGCTAAATATATCCTCATGAAAGGATTTTCCCAAAAAATATATTCCTTGCTCCATATGGCAGTTAACTGTTGGACATCACTAATCATTACATTTTTTTCAGACTGGTGGGAAGTTTTATGAAGTCTTATAAAAGGTGTAATTTTTTAATCTCAGCTCTCTATATTCCAGTGTGTCACCAGCCTAACCAGGCAGTACTGACCTTTGCATTAAAAATCCAACCAACAGCAAATGAAAAACAGCAGGTAAATTTTCAAGGCTGTATATGGTAACACACAGACCTCTCCAGAGTACATTTTGATTCCTTCACTGCCATTTTGCAATTTATAAAACAGACATTTCTTTTCATAGTTGATTCTTTGGCAAGTCATGCAACCATGTCTGCAAGTGCCAGTTTTCCTAAAGAGTTCAAGCAGCTCTTTACAGCCTTATATATGTATGTGTATATATCTATATCATCTATATCTATATCTATATCTATATCTATATCTATATCTATATCTATATCTATCATCTATCTCTATCTCTATCTCTATCTATATCTTGTACTCAGCTTCTATATTTTGCATTTTATAAACATTCAAACAAGAAGGTCATTCAAATTTCATGGTATTCCTAAGTAATTTAGAATAGCTTTCTATGCATTCTGTCAATTACAAACTATGTCAAAAACTAAATTCATTACTGTATTACTGAAGTCATCAATGAAGACAAAGGGTAATTAGGAGTTCAGTAAAAACAGACATGGGACAAGAACCAAGGTTATGAACCTCAGCACCTCCAAGTTGGTAGATAAAGGTTGGATGTGGATCAGAGTATAATCTCTGTAGCTTGAAATAGCCTTTAAGTAAAAATTGTCTTTTGGATAACAGAATGTAAAAAATGCAGAAAACTACTTTATGGAAGACCAGTGCAAGTAGCACTGTCAATGCCACCAGCTTTTAATATACTGACTGCATAAATGATATTGAATATGTACTTCTTATCACTGATTTTTTCACGTTTGATATTTTTAATTATGCAAGAAAACTCATTCTGAAATCAAGCTGTTGTGCTCCTCCTCCAGTCAGAACTTAAACATTTCACAGATAATATATCACAGAAAAATACATGTCTTCTTTTATTCTTATCTTATATATTACGCAAAGTGTAGCATAACTAGGATGTTTAAGAAGAGCTACTTCAAACGTCCATGAAGTGCGCAGACTTCAAGCAAAGATGATCCATTTTATACAGTATAGTTACAGTATAGTTATTCCTAAGACTGTTCTTGCCCACATTAACTCTCCTGCTATACCTAAAGATATGTCCACTAGAGACAGGAATAATACATAGCAGCATAGAAGATTTGGTATGCTCCCCTTTCTCATCAGTATAGGCTGCAACTGACAGTAACCACTACCATGGAAAACAAGTGGAATGAATAAATAAGAGAAATGAAAGCACAAAATCAATAAAATGCTGATTTTTGCCTTGTAGAATGGAAGAGAACAACTCATCTCTCTTCAGGCAGAGAAGTAGAAACAAATCTTAATTTATTTGTTTTAAATAGTGACAATGTCAGCAGCAACAAAGAAAAATACAATGTTTGGATAACCCTAATAACCACTGTAAGATGCCTGAATGATACAGAAAATCACGTTATCTGTATTTCATTTTTCCTGCCAACAATGATCTAATAATCCAAGAGTCTTACCTCCTGAGCCTTTAATACCTGGATAAGAATAATAACATACCCATCCTTTTTTTAAGAAGCAAGCAAACATTGAAAAGAAGCTTTCAATAGCTGTGGAAAGCCTACTACTTTCTTTAGACAGAGTAAAAGCAACTAACTGCTGTTATCTCCAACACTCATTAGTATATTCCCTAAATATCATAAAACTGTTGAAATATGCAACATGGCTCCTATCTACTTTCCCTTTTTTTTTTTTTTCAAAGGATGATTTTGTCCCTAAGCCTTTGTCTATCATGCTGGCTTCAGTAGCACACTCATTCACTGAGGAAGCAACATTCATATCTTGAAGAAAAGCTATATGGTCTGAGGGCCTTCAAACAGAACACCAAAAAGAGTCTCACTACAAAAAGCTTTATAAAAGTGAGGTTTTCTGCCTTTCAGGGTCCAATTTTTCTTTAGTTGACTGCTATTCTATATCTCTACTTGTACTCTATTTAAATCAAAGTACAGCAATTCTTCAAAAATCCCATTTTCCCTCACTAAGATCAACAGCATCGTCTCAAGCCAAGTTAAACCAGGGGAACCGTCAGCTTGTCTCTAAACTTTCATATCCTGAATGCATAGAATCAGAACCATTTTGGCTGGAAAAGACCTTTAAGATCGAGTCCAACCATAAATCTAACACTGCCAAGTCCACCACCAAACCATGTCTGCAAACACTACATCTGCACAACTTTTAAATACGTCCAGGGATGGTAACTCCACCACTTCCCTGTGCAGGCTGCTTCAATGCTTGACAACCCTTTGGGTGAAGAAATTTTTCCTAATATCCAATCTAAACCTCCCCTGGCAAGATACCAGGCTATTTCCTCTTGTCCTACTGATAGTCATTCATGATTACAGAGGAAATATAAGACATTTTTCTCTTGTAAACCACCAACTTAAGGTCTGCTCTTCCAATACTTTTGCTTGAATTGCATTGGAACCAATCAAATTCATTTCACTGTAGCCATGCTTGCTAGTTAATCTGTCCAACACTTCCTCCTAAGTCAGATGTGTATTTTGCAGTAAGAAGTAAATCAGAATTACTCCTGAACCTCCAGCTGTCACACTGCTAGGCATCTGTGATGGGTTTTTCATGATATCCTAATAGAAATTAAACAATATTTCTTTATCATCTCTAGAAGTGGAGACAGAAGACAAAGCCTCATCTTCTCATTGGGAGCCGTTTAATTATGTTTAAATGTCTAGGCTGGTAGCTGCTGTGCATCATTTTTACTTGCTCCTCCGGGCGTGTGGAAATGTCTGTCACTTCACTTTTGAAGACAGACATTCTCACATAAAAAAAAACTTTGAAGCTAGTGCTTGGTTCCTAGCACATACACACTGGCATGATATAAAGTACTAAACAACCATCCTCAGGTTCTCCTATAATTATTTTTCATAAAGTTAAAACATTTATCTTTGACTGTTAGTTCATTTCCATGTCCTCCTCAGAACATTAAAACATCATTCACAACACAAAATCAATGCAGTGCAACATTCAGAAGGGGCCACACAATCACAGCTGTTGTATGCTGGAGAATCAGTGACATGCAAAGGGTGGCCAACTGATTTAAGCATTTGGGCCTGTTTTATTCTGACACTAAATCCTGTTCTAAAGCACTCTCCACGTCAGTTTTCTTTTAACTTAATTGCTTTTCCTAGTATCTTTTGTACTTTATTTGGTCTCTTGCCACTGATAGGTCCCCACTGCACCAGTTGAAGAGTACCTCAGAGGGCAAAGAACAGAGGCTACCGCTACTTTTAATCTCTAGTATGAGGTGTGTTAATCCTTCAGCATGCCACAGGCTCCAGCAGATGAGAAATTAGCAGTCTGTTTCCTGAGCTGAGATTTCACTAGAGGAACACATCTGTAAAGGCTGATCCATAGCACTGTTAGAGTGGGCCTGCAGGTAGGACCACGCTTTCTCTGTGTTGGTAATGACTGCTATACAAAGTTACTGCTCCAAATGTTCTAAGAGTGTATTTAAAAAAAGAAAAAGCAGATACACTTAATTTAGAGACTGATTACTGCTATGCCATAGCAAAGTTGATGATGTCTGTCACAGTGCTGTGATTTTGCCAAGCTTCTTCACTTGAGTGCATTTTAGTGTGTTTCTATAAAAGCTCAAGGAAAAATAAAATAAGGTCTTAAAAATTTTACTTTGATTCAAAGTGAGCTGAAGTTATGTCCCTATAAGAATCCAGTCAAATTTATTTAAATGTTTAAAGCTGGATGTGCAATATTATCTTAAATACCTATCGATAGAAATGTTGACACACATTACCATAGAAAAAGCAGGAACAGCACACATGTCAAACCCTCAAATAATAAACTCCCATAGGATGTGGCTGCTTCCACTGTGGCCAAGTTCCTAAGTTCCCATACCACCTATCACTTGAATAGCTGCTTAATGAGGACATGGACATTATTTCCATATTTTGCCATTCACACTTAACGCACACACAGGGAACTTGTGAAAGAATAAATTAACAAGATTTGGTAAAACTTTCAGGACAATCAACTGAGCTCTCGTTGAAAGCTAAAGCTGCAGATTTTCTGATAGGTTTTAAGCATATGAAGCCTCCTATTAGTCCTGCATTGCTCTGAAATCGATTGTATATAGAGAAGAAGATTCTACACCCACAGAAACTTATCTTTTCTTATTTTCCCATTATTCCAACACGTCTGTTACACAGGGGAGAAATTCTGCAAGTTGGCACATGCAACTCTTCCCTCCTCTCTGCCTCTCTCAATAAGGTAAGGATTGCAGCAAGTATCTTCAATTAATTCATCAAAGCTGCTGCACACCGCTTTAGAGCAATTTACAGAAGTAGTCACAATATTCTATAATAATATGTTCATAGCACTGAAGAACAACCAAGTTCCCCCACATATATACTAACACCATTGGCAGATGTACTACATTTATTCTATTAGTCACCTATTCCAACAATGTACATTCTCCACAATCATTCTAAACGATGTCTCAGGAAAATAGAATGGTATTGAAGGGCTAAACAAAAGATTTTTTTAATATTTCTGACAAGGAAGAACAAACCAACCTAAAATATCTTCAGAATATAGGCATCAAGCCTTTGCTGAACAGTGAAATACCAAAGCCTGAATCACAGCTAAAGCCATATACTGCATTAAAATACGAGTAACTCTAATATTAACCTACAAATCAGAGTGAAACCTGTGCAACACCAAGCCTATCCATCACTTAATTCCTACTGAATCATTATTCTGAAAATTTCAGTTACATATAAATGATGTATAGACTTTGTACTGGATCTCGGCACAAGGGGTGAATTTTCTACACAGTGAGTTGCAAAGTGCCTCAAGTTCTCACTCTCATGCAAAAGAAATGCAGATTCTCTACAGTATCTCGAGAGGATTAGCTCTTTATTTTCCAAACGTGAACACTTCAATCTCTTTATGAGAGGATAGCACTGTGGACTGCATGCATCTCAAATCTTCAGGCTGGTCTGAAAAGCTCCAGGCCTTGAAACCCTAGGCCCAATTTGTGAAGAAAAGCCAGCAGAGGAGTAAAATGCTACCCACGGGTTCCTCATCTGTCCTCTGCTCTGCATCCCAAGCTATGATAAAAAAGACTTTTTTCTTTTTTTAAACCAAAGCTTTGAGCCCTTCCAGGCGGGCCAGATGTACAAAATTAATTCCTTCTCATTGCAGTTAGAAGTCTTTATGCCTTAAGCTGGGGAGAGGAGGGGAGTTGGGTGCCTTCTTGCTCTCATCACCCTCTCTTGCCACCTCCCCAGCTCCCCACTGCCTCCTTACTCACTCAGCGAAGCTCTGTATTGCATGGTATCGGCTATATCTGCATGCTCCCAGTTACCCACACTGTTTCTGTAACAAGCCTCTAACTTGGGCCCCAAAGGAGGGAAGTGGGATTGTTTTTTCTGTTGGTGGCCGCAGGGAGAAGGCTGCAGGGACAGCAAGGCCCAGGCAGGCAGAGGAGAGTCACTGCACAAAGTCGAGGGTTTCGGCTCATACAGCATCCCCGGGATGGACATGAGAGCAGGGAAGGGACAGCCAGACCTGACCATGCGGCTGGTGCTTACCAAGGGCTGGAGAAGCCCCGGCAGTGACCATCTCGACTGGTAGGACACACTGGGGACACCAGGGGAGTGCTGCCCGCGTTTCTTATCCTTCAATTTTTAAATTTCCTAGGTGCTTTGAGGTTTTCCTATTTAAAGTGTTAAGGTTCTAATTTCTATTTAAATACAACTGGGCTTGAATTTAAGAGCCTTCTGGGGAGCTCACTAAAATTCAAGGTCTAGGTACATCTGCCTCAAAGCTGTGGCTGACTCAGGCTCGGCGGCTTTTAAGTGACAGCTTGAGGGACCAGCACAGATTGCTGGCTTTGGATGAAACCAAAGCAGAATCATATTGAGCAACTCTTGGGAGTCTCTGGAGCAGTTTGTTAAGATGAGATATTACCTAATAAAATTTCCAACTCTTGTATATTACCAATTACAGCAGTTCTTGAAAATGGGTTTCATTCATGGTAATCTTTTGCCATAACTTCACACACACACTCACAAATACATGTGTTTTATAGTTCTTTAATAACAAGGGAACTGGAGTTTTTTTAAGACTATTCTTACACAGATAAAACTTACCCCAGAACTTAATATTTAGCAATATACTGATGAGACAATCTGCTGCACTGACTATAAGTGCAAAGGTGGCCCTTATTTTTTAATAAGAAATACATTAAAAAATAGCAAATCAAAGTGTGGTGACAAAATTTCTATGCCATTATCTTGATGGAGTCCAGTGGTGAATCATTACAGGCAAATGAGAGGTATGGGGGGTGGTGTTGGTGGTGTTGGTGCAACTTGTTAAGAGTCATCTCCATCCTATCAGTAAGCCAATAAAGAAAAAAAAAAGCAAGTTTATCCTAAAAACACGCCTAAGTTTTGAAACAGCCAGCTGCCTTCCAATCAGCAATTTCCTAGTGCTTTTTCAGCTATGAATCACATGACTTGGAGCATCACGGGCTTTTTCTCTTTAAGAACGGAAGTCTCTCCATATACAAATCTCGGCAACTTCCCAGTCTAGGGAGCACTGGATGGACTGAAAGTATTCCAATCTTTCTGATGGAATAAAAAATATAATTATAGATGAACATGCAATAAAAAATTGTATTTAAGGTTATTTTGGCCAAGTAAACTGATTGAAGCTAGTTGCAGCCTGTACATTTTTATCAAATGTCACTGTCTAGCCAAATGTGACTAGAGAAATTAAGACTCTTAGATCTAAAGATTTGATCTAGATTGGAATAATAAATGACACAACTCTCCAGGGGAAGAGCTTACAAAACTAGTTACAAATGCTAATTGAGGAATATGGTACTTCTAAACAAGTAACTCTTCTTCCATAACTTTCCAGAAATTAATTCAAAAAGCAAGATTTCCAGTCTTAGAAATAAAATAAAGGGCTCAAGTAAGGATTAAGAGTGAGCTGTAATTTCCCAGGCTAGCAGTCCATACAAAATATGACACCTACTGAAAATGTTACATTTTAGCCTACAAAAGCTAGGCAGTCTTTGGGCTGCTGATCACCATTATTTTTATAATTTAAGAATAAAGCACACAAATACATGTCTTTTTATGAGATAGATATTTGTTCTTACTCTGTTCCAAATGCACCAGTCTGAGCTTTCAGCTGTTGGCAGAAACCAAGACGTGGAAAGACTGAAGGCTGTCTGTCTCTTGGAGAAAACCACGTTCTCTGTCATATTTCATTAGTTCATCTCACTTGCTGTGGTTTTATGCCTGAGGCTCAGGACGTTATAAATACAATGATGAATATCTTTAGATAATATGAGAAGCAGTTTTAAAAGTTTCAGTTCAGTTAAGATCATGATTAGCTCCCAATTTTCTCAGAGGAGTTGAGAGCCTACAGTAACAGACCTGAATGATTCCCAGCATCAAGAAAAATAGCTCACTAGTGCCCTAAGAAGTACAACATCGCTTTTTATTGCTCTCTTGCCATTACTGTACAGTGCTAATACAGTTTAAACTGATGGGGGTTTATGGACTAAGTCTTACAGCTATTGAGGGAAAGTTGATAAAGGAGGAGGTGAAAAGCATTACAGCTCCTGCTATGCCTCTGCCACTGATAAGCCAATCCTGATTGAATGCTCTGATGGAAAACAAGTTTAAATTACTCAAGATTCCTCAAGTGATAGATGCTATTGTAACTTAATTCAGTGTTGCCAGAAACAAGAAGTATGGGCTTGGAAAATTTGGTAGAGTTCCTAGAAAACAGTATGTATATGAGTCAGTATGACTGTATGATGGATGATCTCAGATTTTTCCTGATGCTCCTGAAAATTGCAAAAGTTGTTACTGAATTTCTGTCCCTGTAAAATGCATATGCACTTCTGAGTACTGGCCGTGCACCTACAATTAGGCACCTAAAACAATTATGTTTCTTTGTTCCTCCAATAAAATTAGAGGTTAAAAGTATGACAGGTATGAATATTGAAAATGCAAAGATGCATCAGTGAAGATCATGGCTGGCTTTTGGAGAACTAAAACTACTAGTTCAATTATTACAAGATGTAGAATTTTTTTCTTTTACATCAGCACATCTGCAAAATGCAGATACTAAATAACAATGGCTGCTCATTCTAGAGAGCATTTAATATCTAATGCAAACGTTTAATTTAAAAAACAAATTGATCTGCCTGGATTTTGCAAAATCTTTTGCTTGGCTAAACCAAACTATATATAATGCTTCAGAACACAACTATTACTTTTTTCTTGCAACCTTTCTGGAAATTATCAATGATGGTTTCAATAACATTGAAATACAGAAGAATCCCTGCTTCAGTGGGCTGTTTTCTTCCCAAATAGGCATGTGTAATTCCCATAAATTTGAATCTTCTTTACAATAAGTTCCGACTATCATCTACATGCTTAAAACACATAAAAAAAACCTTAAGAAAATTGTCCTTAAATTGTCCCCAGTGTGTTGGCCTGTTAATTGCACCCCTGGTACAGAAAGACAAAGGATACCCACATTAGCATTTCACTGCGGATGGCACTAAGCCAGCTGCACACTTTCCCGAATCTCCAACTACTTCAAAGAAGAGATTCTCTGTGCCTGTGGCTCATTCTGACTTCGACTCTTTAAGGCCCTGACCTTCTTCCACTGTTTCCCACGTGTGGGTTAGTATTGCTGCTGCCTCGTTCTGCAGCCCCTCAGGCAGGAGTAATGCTCAAAGTTGCTTGCTCATGGACAAATGCAAGGACATCAAAATTTTATGCTTTTTTTCCCCCAACAGTTCTTTAATGCATGAAGGCTGGGATCTTCCCCTTTTGGGTGAGTGTTTTTGTCTACACTCTTCTTGCCTGTGAAGCCTGCATACTTAGTTTCATGGTGGCACAACTTCACTAAAGAGGAACAGAAAACAGCCCCATAAGAGCTACCTCTAATCTGGTGATTAATACAGCACTGGAGGTAGAATATGTGAGTTCGAGTCCTCAGAATGAGACCACTGAAGACACTCAGGCAAACAATTTAAGGGTTTGGCTGTTTCACAGAGCTGGGTACCACCTTCTGGAAGAGAAGTTTGTGCTCCAGCTGGAGAGTGAATTCCTGGTTTAGCTAAGTAACTACCCCAGGGCTACAAAAATGAGGGATTTCAGTAGGCTTTCCTGGCCCAGCTGGACCAATTCTGAGTGCCCTGCTTACAGGACTGGAAAAGTGTTGTTTTCTTCTATGTCTGCTACCTTTCTAAAAACAAGGTCGCTCTGAGGCATTTCAAGTTGGGTGCCCAGAACTGACACAGTGATAACCCATAGCTGCTTTCACAGGTCCTCTCTTCCCTTCTACTTTAGCAATACCACAGGTCTGCAAGAAAGGAAGCTCTCGGTGAAAGAGGACACTGCAAAGCCAGCCTCCTCAAAGGGATGTGAAATGCAGGTACTTCTCCCTCTCCTTCCTTTTGCTTTTGCTATTTGCTCATTACATAGCAGCGATAGCCATTATCTAGCCAAAACTACAAGGGAGGTCCAAACTTCTGCACTTATGTTTAAATTTCTATTCCATGTAATTCAAACAGAAAGAAAACATGTTTTGAGTGGAAATTACAACTGGCAAGAATTCACCTCCTGCTATGGGAGAAGTCCAGCTATCTGCAACACAACGTTCTTCATTTTTAGGTATGAATGCCATGGTTTTGGTTTTCTGCCCTACCCTTAGGCTCCAAGATTAATCTCTCCCTTCCTCTCTTCCTTTCAATTTGGTGAAACAGCATGACTGCCTCTGTCAACACTGTAAATTTACTACAGACCTGACATACAATGATGAAACAGGCTCAGTTGAAAAAACATAAGGGCACTGATCTCATTTTTGCTGGTCTTAGTAGAATTTAAAATTGCAAGGTGTTTGAAATAAAAGCTAATATGAATGATCTGGAAAGGTGTCAGCTGCAGATTTTTAGGGGATCAGGACTAAGAAATTCCTGGCCTATAGGATCCTGCTGTGGTGCCAAATGTACGACCAAAGCCACTGATGAGAATGGTAACTCAAAGTAAAATGGAACCTGTGAAGGAAGGGGGGCTGTAAGGTTCTCCTGCAGGAGATAAACTCGGTCTGACATCTTTACAGAGCCTTGATCTGCCTATGCTGCCTGCCTTCCAGGTTGCTTTACTGAAATTTCTTCACAATATTAGCATCTATATTTCAGATATGCAAGAAAAGACAACTCAGTCATGTACAATAGATATTCTTCATGGGATCTGGGTATATTTTTGCCTTCCCATCACCGAATCAGCAACAATCGGGTTGTAACCAGGCCACTGAGGGTCTCCTCAGTATGCGTGGCTGATATGGCATCTGCTGCCCATACACAGGGCAATGGCAGGCCAAAATGCACTCCTGAACCAGGAGAACATGGACCAGGATTGGCATCCAGCTGCAGTAAATGAGATCAGCCTCATAAGGCTTTCCCACTTCATGCTGGGAAGTTAATCAGCACCACACTACTCTCCTGATGGTGGTGGGTACAGGGGAGGCATAGCTGTATTCTTCCCCTTATTATTCCAGTGTGCCAACCTCCCTATCGCCAGCCCTGGAAAATGGTACTCCTGTATTATCCCCTGGGTTGCTCTGCACATAGTGCTTCACCGTTGGCACTCATACTGGTTCACCCTCATGCACATGGAGCAGAGAGCAGCCTGCACAACCTGAAACTGCCCTCTGAAAGAGCCTGTCATCTGTGAACACAGCCACTGAGGATGCCATTCCAGCTGAGACATCTCTCCGAAATGATGGCTTCTCAGAAATGGAATAAAAAGTCCCCTGGGACACAGGGGAGTTTCCCCACAAGACCAAACTTCTTTTCTTCAGCAGAGGATCTTATACAAGTGTGGTCACAGCCTTCAGCTGGCAAGTTTATTTCCCCTCCCAGCACAGTTCAGATCTGTGCTTAGAGTGAAGAGAGCAGGGCAGGGGGTCAGTCTGACAGTTGAAATAAAAAGTGTGAAGAAAACTCAGGGATTAAATCATTTTCTGTGCATGCATGACATTTGAGACACCCTGTTCTAAAGCTTTACACAGCTACAAAAATACATGCATAAACCCACCATTAGCATTAAAAAGAAGAGGAAGAATTTCTGTATTATTCAATCGCATTTGCTCTCCAGAAATCATTCTTATGAAAGGTATCTTAGGCTCCAGTTATAACCAAAGGATGAAACCCCAGCCTTAACTCTGTTTCCTTGCCTTTCAGAATTAAAGACAGCCATTAAATAGGATTTCACTGTAACAATATGCATTTCATTTTCCATCGATGTTGTGGTTTTTCTTCTAGTAAGAAATCAAGAGAAACAGAAAAGGCAAAAATTCTCTCGTAAGCCACATGAGTGAATTAAACGACATACCCATCATATACAGAACACCCTGGGTTAAGGGATTATATTCATGTAAACCATACTGCAACACGATTGTAGGTACATTACATGTTTCTGTTGAGCAGCGTGCACTGGTTAATTTATGTGTGGAAGGTATTACCTGCTAAAGTCCATATGGGGCTGTAAAGCACTTAAATACATTGTAGATGTAAAAAAATAAATTAGTTTTCATTTCCTTCCTTAGTTTACTTACGGATTAAACTAAAATATAACTCGGTTGTAATTAAATTACTCTGTATAAATTGAATTCTTTTGTTTATAAAGCCCAGTTTGAGCACAGATCCATGTTTACATCTGAGTTAAGCAGGTACAACTGATCTGAGAGCTCCTACCGCCGGCGACCCAAGGCCAAAACAGGGCTCATTGTGACTTGAGAGAACACTTTCCTAAGGCCACTGCACTCACCTCTCAGTTCCTCACACGGAAATTTGGCTGTGAGTCAAAACATCGCAGTGGCCTGCCCAAGCAGGAGCAGGGACTGAGCTGTTGTTGAGACTTGTGAAACATAACAAGTACAATTTACCCAACAGGATGGCATTCTGCTTTTTCAGATTCTGTTCTTCATAAAGATTTATTTTCTTGGGAAGACAGATGGAAAGAACGTCATCAATAGAAGACTATTTGCAGCTGCAAAAACATCTTTATCCACAAAAAACAAATCTGGCATGACAATGGCCTTTCAAATGTTCACCTTTATACAAAATTAATAAGGAGGATTTGTTTTCATTGTGACTATTTACCTATGTCTCCCTAAGTCTGATGAGAAAGTTTTTGTAGCAATGGCCATCAAATCATGTCACATTGCTGCTACAACTTTCTTACTGCATGCACCTCACTATTTTTTGCTAGTTGATGACAGTTTTGCTAGTTTATGCTGTTGGGAAGTATCACACTCCACCTGTGTGTACTCTACAATTATGTGAGGTACAGAATATAATCAGTATCATATTAAGATGTACATACAATATTTTCATGCTCAGTTAATATGATTATGTATATGCAGGCATACTTGAGAGATATCATGGGACAAGATAAGAGAGATTAATCTTGTAATTAATTGTGTGCTTGAATTTAATTTATATGCTTTTATTATTTAGTACCTGTGTCAACCACTTAATTTGCCTGCAAATCATTTTCTTATATAATATTAATGAAACATGCTATACTGAAATTCATCAAACTATGGAAATTAGAGATTAGGAAGACTCATTATATCACCAATTTATAATCTTCCAGTTTCAAACAGTTCAAGAGCTGTGGCTTCAGAAACTCCTTCAAGAAGAGTATTTTAGTTCAAGAAAGAGTATTTGTGGCAAAACAGACAATATTTTCTCATAGCCAGAGATCAGAATTAAAAATCTGATTTACACCGTGGAACAAACTACTTATGGGAGTCTAAACTTAATTTCTTTCCTCAAACAAGACGCTGAGAAGGAAGAAATAATAACAACAGTAATATTCTTTTCAACACAAACCTTGCACAAAGGTCAATATTTTTACAGCTCTGTACATATGACATCCTGAACAAATGAAGATCATGAGATTTACGTAATAAACCCAAAAATTTGTCTGCACAACCTGTTCAAAGCAATTCATGTCCAAACATGGAGATGGGACTGCTTGGGGTGCTATGGGGCTGCTGACTGAGCACAGGGAGAGATCAAATCAATGAGAAACATCAAAGTAATTGCTTGTTTAATCTTAGCTAAATTGCTTGCTTAATCTTTGGGTTAGTCTAATGAATATTTAGGGCACTCCTAGACTACTCAGGTGGGAGGGTGCACTGCTGTATTTCAGGAGTGTCTGAAAGTGAGAATGGCTGGGAATTGTCACTGCTGTGAGAAGGGGAAGAAATTGCTAAAATGAGAACAACCTATCTACAAAGTCCTTGGGCATCATACTGGGTCTGCTTGGGGTAAACTACCTTTATCTTGACCGATGAATGCTTTTTTTCCCCTGTCCTGCTGAAGAGATGTGAGAGAGTATCTTTGTGGGCACCTGGCAGCCATTCAAGGTCAACCCACTACAGAGGTGGAGATCATCTTGTTGCAGATGGATGTGGGGGAACACTAGCAAGCCTCACACAGCACAGGAGCAAAAAACGTCTCACTTTGATACACTTCTGCCCTCCCTCTGCCTGTGCCCACCACCAGGAACTTGGAAGGTGTAGCAGCAACCATGCTGAGGCCACGTTGCCTGCTGAGCTTGTGTCACAGCAGTGTCAAACAATTAAAAAAATAAGTAACCCTGCATCTTCTGATCCTCTAGCAAGCATCTGTTAGGCTTTCTATTGTGTCTGATTACTTTTACAAGGCCAGACAGAAGCACTCCAGTAGTCCGGCCTAGTTTATAGGATGGAAATTATGGTTCTTGGTCCAAAGGTTTTATCCTTTCAGTGGGGATCAGGAAAAGCAGACAGAGATATTTAACTGTGGGATTTTTTTACCAAGGTCTCTTCCCAGTTCTACCACAGACCTTACCATGGATATCTTCAGCTCTCCCTACTTCAATATACTCTCTGGTAATGACTGTATGTCTGTTCAGGTCATAAAATCTCAGAGAAAGGATTATCTCATATAGGAAACCAGCACCTAACAGAAAATCTTCCTTTATCTAGGAAACAGAACAGGAACTGAGAGGCAACACAAAAATAGAGTTTCCACAAGAAAACTCAGTGGAAGGTACCCACCAGTGTTAGTGGTTCCACCTCTCCTAACTCCCCTTGTAGGCAAGACCTTCTCATCCCTCAAAGAAAAGCATATTATATTGTCTCTTTGTAACTGTGGTTTATTCTTCACAATTTTCTTGGAAAACCTAAAGCCTTAAACTTTCCTTGTTTCCATTTTCAGTGAACCTTTTGTTGTACGACAGCTTTTGGTTCTTTGTAATAAAAATGCTTTCATTGCCTGGTTATATTGATTTTCAGTTTCCTGAAGCTTTGTGCTTTCCTCCTTCTAAGGTTTCGCTGACACAGCTTAGGCTGAGTCTCACAATCCCACCTGCCCCTGCTCCTGACTGAAGAAACAGTTCTGAAGAAACCGGATAAAACTCATCAGGCATTTAAAAATGATGCCCATTAAGCTCAAGCCTCCTATTTTGTCCATTCTTTTAACCTCTTCCATCTTCCTCCTGGTGTTTCAGGACAGGAATTGAATGCAATTCAGAATGTGTGTTTTAAAAGCAAACCTCTACGTTGGTGAACTTGTTCTGCAAACAACTGGCTTGTTGCAATAGGACAAAGGGTAATGGTTTTAAACTAAAACTAGAATATTTTATGACGAGGGTGCCAAAACACTTAGAACAGGTTGGCCAGAGAGACTGTAGATGCCCCATCCCTGGAAAAATTCAAGGTCAGGTTTAAAACGTGATCTATTTGAAGATGTCCCTGTTCACTGAACTAGATGACCTTTAAAGGTCCCTTTCTACCCAAACTATTCTATGATTCTATTCTATGATAGAATCACGACAGTTACAATAGTGATCTATACACATGGGGTTTGATAGGTAATTTTTTTTCTTACAAATATATAGATACTGAGGTCAGAATGTAACTCGCAGGATAAATTGACACTGACAAAATTCAATGATGGCATGTCCAGCCTCAATAAAGGTGGACCTGGTTCTATGTCTCTATTTCTTACTTCAATCAATTGGAAAAGGACACTGAGAAAAACAGATTCTTCAAAGTGAAATCTGAGTCAGGATTGAAACCCTCAGCAGCCAAACATTTTTCTTGTCATTGAGAATTCCCTGGAGAAAATAGCAATGCAGATTGCCAGGGTAAATGCTTTTTTGTTTCATTATCAAGCAAACAAATACCAGGTGTAATTTCGCACCCAAAGTACACAAGGCTCACTATTTGAGAGGAAGCTCTCAGAGAAGAAACTTCTTCATACATCAGCTAACTCCATATCTAGTACCAAGAAGTAAGATTTACATATTTTTGCATCTCAGTAGGTTTTCACTGACTACCTGCTAATGAGGCCTCTCAAATTCTCCTCCTGCACTTACTATCTCAGAACTTTAAACATTCAGTGTAATATTAATTCTAATATCACTTTCAAGAAGAGTAAACCATCACAGATGTAGACGAGACAGAATGCAACCTCCAAATTATTCTTGAATTATTTTTTCATAATACCTATCTGTCATTTCCTTAAGAAGTCTAGTATTTGCCTGTTTGAATTCCTTAGTTTTTTCCAACAAAATTATTTTGATCCCAATTCTAGCATTCAGGCAGCTTCACATCAAACAGCTAACCCGAGCAGTGCAGGATACTTACAAAACTACACAGCTTGATACTTTTCACGCCATGATAATGAAATTAAAATGGAAACAATCCATTCGGGTGTAACACACGCCAAAACACTCTACAGAGCAACTTTGGAATCAAAATCAGCACTTCTTGTGCAAAAGCCTCTTTCAGAACAACATCCAGTTTTGTTTGACTTCAGGGCATGGGAACCCATCAAATTCCTACTTAAGCTGTTTGAAGAAACACTTATTTGAAACTTATTTCTAGTGTGAATTTTTGTAGTTTCAATGTTTTACCACCAGGTAGTACTATGGCTTTTGTCAGCCAAATGGTCAGCCATATGAAAATAAGTTAAAACAGTAAAAAGAAAAAATCTAGCTATAAACTTCAAGTTTGGCTGAAAAAAATCAGAAATATAGCTCAAAATATGTTGACCGAAAACCAGTTCTCAGAAGATCTTTATGAAGGACCAGTGGCTGACTGACCATGTAATAAAATGTGCTCAGCACAAGCTGGCATCCTGGTTTTTCACAGGTTTTTCTTGTGAAGCTGTCTGTTACAGTTACAGCTAACATGTATGACACGAAAACCAAACTGAATTCGATTACTGCAGGTACTTGTTATAACTTTTTTTTTTTTTTTTTTTTTTAAATTTGACTAGTTTGAGCTGTCTGCTAAATTCCAACAAAAGCATATATATATAACAAGCTAAAAAGTCAGCAGGGACCCACATGACCATTTAGTTTGACCTTCAGCATAACACAGGTCACAAAACCTCTCAGAATTAATTCCTGTTTGAATCAAAGTACATATTTTATAAATATTGTCCTAAAAATGTCCAGAAATGGGGAGACTTGACAAGTTGCTCCAGAGATTAATTACCTAACTATTAAAAATCTGTTCTTATTTCTAGGAGGAATTTTTCTAGCATCAACTTTCATGCTACAACTGCTTCCTAATGCTCTATTACCATTTTTTGCTTAAGAAATAAAAAACCCTACCAAGTCACCTTCTAGTCTTATTTTTGTTTAATTAAACAGGTCAAGTTTCTTCAGCCTTTCACTGTAAATCATTCTTCCTGTTAGCACTCTTGTGGCTCTTCTCCTAAACTTCTCTACTTTATCACTATTCTTCAATCTCAAACAATAAAATGGGACACAGTGTCCCAAAAGCAGTCACACCATAATGTGTAGTCTCCCTCCTCAGTATTCCCTTGTTCACATATGAAAAAATCTCTTGTCCCTTTTGCACCACTCATAGTAGGAGGTCATACCCTGCTAATTCCACACACAATGTCTCAACTCTTTCTGGTACTGCTTCCTAGGATACAGCCAATGATCCCATCAGCATGGCCTGAGTATTTATTCCTATATATAGTCCTTTTACTTGGCCTCATACAAACTCCTACTGCTTTCTTGCATTTTGTCCACAGCAATCAGGGCAGACCACTCTGTACAGCAACTTGTTAACTATTATCACCCCCTTTAATTTTGTGTCAACTGCAAATTGTATGTGAAATGATTTTCTCATTTCTTCCACATCCATTGATAATAATGTAAAATACCACGCAACTCATGATCCTGTTTGTTCAAGATATACATCTAGCTTTAGAAACTTCCACTAAGCCAGTTTTTAAAAATATTTGTGTGTATGATGTCCATGTTGAATCCTACTTTCTTAATCAAAAAGTTAAGTTGAAAAGAATGAGAAGAGCTGAAATACACAACTTCAAGACTGTTCCTAAACTAGCAACTGCCTCAAAAAAGGCACAGCACTATTTTGTCAAAAGGTATTCACCATAACCCCACACTGATTAGAACTAATTATTTTAACCTTCCCTTAATATTTGATTAATCAGATCTCAGATCTGCTGTAATTTTAGATCAACGGAAAGGTGACAGGACAATGAAAACTTGGGTCACCTATTTGGCCTTTCTTATTTGCTGTTCTTTGGAACCTCCTCCCAGCAAACCAGCACTCGCAGCACAGAGCGCTCCTCTGGATACAGACTGCCTTAGCTTGTTCATTTACAAGTATCCAGCTTCGGTTTTATATCGTCCTTAATTACTGCTGGAACAGAAAGTATTTCATTGTTGCCATACAATACACCACCTGGATTTTTCTCAGAATCCTTTGCTGATTTTTCTCTTGAAACAAAATGAACAAACAACTCCCCCCCTTCCCTGCAGGACACCACCACCACCAACCCCCAAGCAAAACAAAATCACTTCTCCTCCTGCTTTCTGCCTCTCCTCCCCTCACATGCTTTCTACAGTCCTCAGCTTTTGGGGCACATAAATTCCCATCTGCTTTCCTTTTCTTTCATTGGTTATGCATTTTAAGTCTTTTTGTTGTTTTTTTAATGTAGTCATGAAAGCACAACTGACTGGAAGGTAGAATATTTTGGGCATTCTTTTAAGATACGCTATGAAACGCTTTTCAGAAAAACTAAAAAGAGGTACCCAAAGAAAACCAGAGAAATGTGAGTATGTTTGCACTCAACCAGAGAAATCCATTCAAATGCAAGTAATGCTGAGACTGGTGGCACTTCTCAGCTCCATTAGATATCTGGAAACTTTCAGCCCCTAGAAAACTTCACTGGAGTTCAAATCAAATTTAGTTTCACTGTTATCCATCTGTCTGATCTTTCACTATGTGGACTGAATATTGCTTTCCAAAACACAATTAGCATAGGGATGAATACTTTGCTATGCTAATCAGTGGGGATAGCTCAGACTTACAAGTTTTTCAGGATAGGGAAGAATAACACTTTTTTAATAATTCCCCACAGCAGGTAAAGTATGTTATAACTGTGAGAAAGCCTATTAGATTTATGTAAGTCTCACTGATCTGTCCTGGTAATAAAAGACTCATTTTATATTTCGGCAAACCAGAGATTTTGCACCTGAACATACGAACAGTCCATACTTCTTTAAATCTATTACAAATGAAAAAAATAATCTTTGCACAAAGAACCAACATAATTAATTTTAAAATATTGTTTCAGCCATCAGAGGAAGACTTAAAAGGAAATTAATTGCTCTTAAGTCCTTGTGAGGCTCTTCATGCCATAGAATGAAATCTTGGTTTCTGTGAAATCAATGAAAGAAATCAATACTTATTATTGAACCACAGCTTTATAGCTCCTTATTATGGCTCACACTGCCTTTTGAATTTCATTGTAACAACAGTTGGATTCAAATTAAAATCATTCTCCCTATTGCTTCACTGAAATAACAGTTGTATTGTTCTTTAGTGGTCCAAATGAATAAACCTTACCTTCGCTATTAAAAAGACTGGCATTTTATCAAACAAAAATCTGTGTTAATTTTGGTTTACTCTTCCTGTAATAATAATGGCTTACACTTTGATCTTTGAGAAAGAGTGTGTAGTGAAAATGAGAGCATAGTTAGATATCTTTACTGGGAAAGCCACAGAATCATAGAAATGTTGATTCAAAGGGATCTCTGAAGGTCATCGAGCCCAACCTCCTGCTCACAGAATGGCTATCACCACCAGCAGATCAGATCAGACTTGGCTTTGCTTACCTTAAACTTAAAAACCTCCATGGATGGAGATCCCAATAACTTCTCTGGATAACCTGCTCCTGTACTACAGTACCTGTCAAAGCCACAACTTGTCCTACTGCTGCTTCTCATGTTGAAGCCTGAGTGATTCAGTGTACTAGAACCAAACACAGTGCCTGATGTCACAGGACGCTGCTTGCCATACACTCCTCTATAAGTCAACAGGAATGAAAAAACACTCATGCTAGCATAGAGTGCTTGAGTTCTCAGTGTCTTTTTTCCATAAAAGCCTTTTCATGATTCAGTAGTATGTATTTAGCATGAAAAATGCACAGCCCTATCAGTCTATATTTCCATAACAGCTAGATCTAAGCACTATATTCCCCAGTCCATGCAAGCCAAGGCTGCACTATGGGTAAGGTGCAGGACTGGGCTCCATGTTTGGTTTAAAATGCCTCAAAAGACTGACAGCTGTTTTCTTTCATTTGGTTTTCCACAAATAATATCAATTTCTTCAAGTACAAGGCAGAATGTTACAGATGTGCCATCTTTTGAAACACAGGTATGCATTCATAGTTCAAAATGCAAATTATATCCCACTTGTTTTACTCATGCAAATAAATGCTCTTGATGTATGTGACTAAGTACGGCCCTATACATGCTTTATTCTCTACTTTCATCGTTCTTAGTTCAGCTTGCTGGCATGCACTAAAGGAAAGAAATACTATGCCAAGATGGGGAAACCCATAATCTTGATAAACAGGATGTTGTTCAGCTTCTATGGGAAGTTTAGCTGATGGAAAGAGAAAACAAAAAAAGCTCCTTTATTCCCACTTTTTTTTTTTAAAAAAAAAAAAAAAAAAAAAAAAAAAAAAAAAAAAAAAGAAAGGAAATGAACCAAAGGGAATCCATGCAAGTCTCATAATGCTATCATTTAGAATGTAATTGGAATTACTTCTATTCCCGATTTCAGCGGGATTCCAGGAAGCAAATTTCTGGTCTTAATACCTTTCGAAAGGCTACATATACATACAAAGAATTTATCACTGCAGCCTGGGTTGATAGGCCTTCCTCAGCCATTAGTATTTTGTCTTCCATTTGTAATAAGGATGCTTCTTCAGTTGGCCCTGAGCTGAACAAAGATAAAAAGAGATACGCTTGCAGGGCAACTTTAACAAACATTAAGTCTTTATTCGTCTTAGGAAAGGGTGTTGAAAATGAAGGCAACAAACATTATAAAAGAGGATTAAAATGGATCTGATTAAATGGGAACTTGACTCAGTCATCCGTGCTTCATCACTTTCAGTAAAAATCTCCAGCAGTAGGGGAGGATGAAGCCCAAGTGAGCATACACCTGTCCTGTTGGGTTATCAGTTCCAACCCCTTTTTCAGTTCAGGAACTTTATCCTCCACTTCATGAGCATGACTGTGAAAGGGGCCATGACCCACATTTTCTAAAGACAAGCAACGCATTCCTGCCTTTCTTTATCCTTGACATTGGCTCTGTCTCTAAAAGAAAACACGAAGTGACTTACCAGACGTAGTAGAAAAAACAATTGATTAACCATGTCCTGGATGAATTATCAGCAGTAGTGACTGAAACCCACCTGCATGTACAAAGTCTATAAACCAGTTGGACTTTTTTTTTTAAAGTGTGATTTGAATGGTGCCTAGTCTTTCTCACTTTATTTAGCTTTTCAAACTGATGCTCTAGTCTACCTTAGAAAAAGTGAGAAGACTTTTAAGGAAACTGTCAGTGGACAACTTGCAAGCATTAACAAATGAAACCAAAATGCTTCCTGCACAATGTAAATCCTATGCAGCCATAAAGCCCTCTCCTTTTGGGGAGCAACAATTGCTCTTTGTGTGGAATGCAGCAATAGTTAAGTGAGCAAAACTATGAATTTTTCTTTTGCTCTTGGTGAAAGGTAATGATTTTACTGGATGAATAAGCCTTTGACATTTTATTGTTTAAGAGAAGCAAGTATTTGCATAAAGTGTTCTCCCCCGTTTTCTTCCTGGCTGATGCTAAGATTTGGCATCCCCCTCCTCAGGCAATTCTCAGCATCCTTCTCTTGCTTTACCAAAATCAGTTTTCCCATGTTGTGATCTGTTCATCAAAGCACGGCTTTCTGGTCTGAAAAGGGAATCTTTCCACTTTGGAAAAAGGATGGTAATTACGTTAAATGAATGTTAACTTCCTGCTAATGAATGCATTACATGTCTCCTAAACATTTCTGGAAAAAGAAGCAAGCAAAGAAACAAAAAATAATCAGACATGCCATTCATTTGCCAAAAGTATTAATTACAAGTAATTAGAAAAAGTGACTCATTTTTGAAGTATACAAGATTCCTAAAAAGAAATACAAAGGTTTCAGCAAGAGCTAAATAGATGTATCTGTACCAAGCAAATAATACTGTGTAAAAATAAAATGTTACATACATAAAGGTTTCCATTTTGAAGGAAAAAAAAATCCAGTCTTGACTTCTAAATTTCCAGTGATCTACAAACACTATCGACTGTATCTGTATCTGTTTGTTTTCACTGTTCAAAAGATGTGTCCAAGATCTAGTTTGCATTTACCTTGATTCATCGGCTCTTGGATCTTTTCCACCCTTGCTAGTCCAAAGATTTCCCCATCATTTATTTCCTGCTGTCTAGGTCTCTACTTACAGATAGCCCCTGTGTAGGTTATCATCTTTTCCTCTCTATGGCTTCCCCCTTCCAGCATATATCAGGTACAACAGTGAATTAGGAAAAAATCTGCTTCCTTTTTTTCCCCTTTGAATGCTATTGCAAGCTCCCACAGAATTTTAGTAACATCTCCTACATTTAGACTATGAATTTCTGCAGTTATTGAGTCTAGGCAAAAATTAAACTGAATGTACTGAACTCATCAAATCTTTCCTGTTAATATTTTCCAGGGGTTTTTTTTTGGTTTTTTTTTTTTTTTTTTTTTTTTTTTTTTGATCTTTTCTGCACCACCTTCACCTCTGGCACCCTGCAGTTCTGGATTTTCCGAAATCCCTGTTTCACTGACATGCCCACATGCCCAGCGAAGCTCCAGGTCTCCTCATCCCCTACGGCATTTAACCAGCATGCACACCTCCCTTTTTTACTGCCAGATCACCCTATTACTAAGGCCCACCTAACTTCCCAGTTTGCAAGTATAACATTTTTTAATCCACCAGAACACAAAATACTTTCAGCAACAGCAGACAGAAACATCCACAGGTAAATAACCACTTCACCGTATTAAAATTAATCCACATTAACCATCTCTAATGTGAAACCTCACACCTACTGAACAGCACTGGGGAGCACTACAAAACTGAGTAGGAGATAAAATGTCCAGCTACTGACAGCAGGAACTGGAGGGGAATTCAGCTAGCGAAGCTGCAACACGGGACAGGGCATTCCTGCCTGCCTCAGCCCCTGTGTCTTCTGCACTGACACAGGAGGAGTTGGTGTAACTCCCCAAAAGGTGGCTCCAGGGCACTCCTACTTATGCATACTAATAAATCTTTAATGGCTGTTCTCCCTTTATTGAATCTTTAATGCCAGTATGTATAGCGTAACCAGAGAGCAGGAGCAAAGCTGCCAGGCTACTTTAATCTTTGCTGAATGTGAGTTTTCTTGAAACCCACCAAACAATAGCAGTTCATGCTCTAATATTGTTGTACTTCCATTTCTATGTACAGGAGAGAAAAACAAATGAGGAGACTCAGGGAAAACTGCACTTACAAAACAAATTTGACAAAGCCAATTATTTTATTATAATACATTGTTGCAGCATAATTTTGCCTTGGATGTGACACCAAATAAAATATCACCGTCTGGCATTGCAGAGGGGAAGTAGGAGATCCTTTTATTGGCTCTGCAATTCCTTGGGGCTTTATTCACTGTGTGAAGAACCTGCTTTAAAATGGGATCACTCTTTCCTCAGAGGTCCTGGTGGGAACAGTAAATCTCTTTTACAGAAGTGCAAGATGAATTCCCAGAAGTGTTAGAGGCAGCTCAGAAAATGCAGCAGGGCACAGTAGCATATCTATATTTTAAGTTCTTAAAATACATATACAGCAAAACAATACACAGCAATTCATTGTATATTTGTATGCATGCACTTGAAAAAGAAATTTGGAAAACAGTGAATAATGTGAAGTGCAAAAAGGAGGGAAATGCAAAAATCTGTGGAATCTTTTCTATCATTGATGGTTAGTTCAACCTCACCATTTATCTCAATCAAAATGTTTTGTATTTTAAATCAAGTATGTGCTTCCAAAACCATGTTATATTTAAATGTATAAGAGACAGATTCCATCAGGTTAGTGACAGTGTGGCCGTGCTTGGCATGGCGACTTCCATTTGGAAACATTTATTCTATCATGACCACTCAGAGAGAATGGGAAGGCATTATCTGACATAAAGAAAGATATCTACATTTGATCTTCAATAAATTTGAAGGAATAGGGTTTCTCTTCATGGTTCATTGCCTTTATCTAAGAGGTTGGTTTTCCTACACGCAGTTTTATTTGTTCAGCAGTTTAGGATGAAAGAAACATGTTAAACCATCCCTAGAGACAGATTCACACAGTCCCTAAAAGGCTTCTCCTGTCATATGCTCTGCCCCAGAGGATGAATGAAGTCTGCAGGACGAAATTTGCTTTTGAGTCTTACTGCATACAGCAACTCTCCTTTGATAATTTACTAGTATCAGACTGCACACTTTAAAATATTTTCCAAAACCCACACATACTTGACTGTCAATGTTCCCATTTTCCTACAACCATCCCCTATGTGTTGCACAAGGACACTGTTTTGAGAAGATCACAAAAAGATGCCTGGGTTTCCACCTTTTTACCCCTCAGCTTACCTGCCTTCTCCACTATTACTGTCAGCTTGACTGCTTTGAACTTCTGTACTCAAAGCCCTGGAGACATGAACAAATATTTGTATGTGCTATCAATAAAATTCCATTCTGTTTTTTTTTGACCATTATTTATCAAGTTCTCTCCCTTATGCTAATGTAAGCTCTCTGCTAAGGGGGGTGGGGGGTGGGCGGGGTGTCCCAATCTTTTACAATCTCCAAATTTGTTCGGTCATGTCTCTCTGCTTCATATCAAATACAATATAATGTATAAATCCAATTTATTTTCCCATGTTTTGCAGTTAAAATCTCATTATTAAAAAGACCAACATGAATCTCTATTCACAATAGGACAAGAAAATAAAATAAACAAACAACTAAATATAGAAGAAAAAATAACCCTTAGCTGAAATATTCTAATAGATCAAACTATAGTTTGAAATTTTCACTTTAAAAATTAGAACTATTTGTAGAAAAAAATGCTATTAATTTCATACTCTGAGGGAAATGATTCTGATACGTGTTTTGTGCAGTTCACACAGTGAAGAAATGTTACTCTTCTCTAGGGCACGCTTAGGGCAGTTCAGGGATGGATTTCAATGGACAGCAAGGATGCACTCATGTTGGCAGCTAGCACAGCTCCTAAAGAGCTGGGGGGTGTGTTTTCCCACAATTTAGAAACCATAACACTGTAGGCCAGGTTGTTAGGCTTCATGTGTAAGTGATCCACTTCATCAGGTACATTATCTCAAATTCAACCAACTTGAAAATTACACTTTTTTACTTTTGTTGACATAGTAACTGGCCTTGAGAGGCATCACTTATACCCTGAGCACAGAAAAGATTAATGTAATGATACTTCTTTCACACACTGAAAATGTGTGTGTGGTCTGAAGGACTCACAGGTGGCTCTGGACCTCAACAAGTGTACATTACCTGCAGTAGCCATTTTATTTGGAAGAAATAAAAGTCCATGTCAAATCCTCTATTTGTTAAAAAGGACAATCTTTGGGTCTCTGGTGTCATCTACTCCTGTTTAAAATGGAAAGGCTTGAACAAAATGAGAGATTTTTTTCTTCTGTAAGAAGGGAGCACAACTTCCCTGGTGACCTGTCCTATTAGCAAGAGTTGAAACTCTGCATTAATCTGCGGAGGCTCTGCTGTCTCAGTGGGGCAGACGTTGCTCATTAGCTCTGCTCTGGGCACTTACAAAAGCAGGAGTAATTCCCTTAGCAGGGCAGTCAGGGCAGCTGAGGGTCTTGGGAGAAATCCTTTGGGTCAGAAAGTTTAAGGTGATAGTGTATGAAGTAAGGACACTGTAGGGCCTCCAGATCAGGTTTAAGGAATGATATTTGCATGTCTAATAAGCAGGATGAGTCAAAACTGAATGTTCTTATTCAAATCACCCAGGTCCTAGCCCACTTCCCACTCAGCTCACGTGAAGTTGGCTCCTCACCTCCTTCTTCATCTTCAAAGCACTTTAGGCAACCTGAGTTCTGCATTTAGGTAATCCCTAATACACTATTTGCCCACCTGCAATTTGAAAAGTTAAAGGTTAGAGCATCCATCTGTGGAATGACAGACTGGAATATGATCCCTCATCAGCTTTGCTGCACCTTCTTTCCTGCATATGGGCTTCTACTATGCCATATTGAGACTGTGGCATGATGCGGCAATTAAAGGCACACATAGGGAAAGCTACAAGAGAGCTTACAGAGTGACAGGAGGTCAGGGTATTCCTTTGGGTACATTAAAATTTCAGTCATATGTGGGGTTGTGGGATTCTAAGCCTTATTTGAGATTCCTTTCAGTGTGATCATTATAACCCTTCCTCTCTGCAGGTGGCATTGCATGTATTGCACTGTTCTTAGCAAAAATGAATACATCTTTTCCTCCTTCTTTCTAAATACATATCTCAACCTGACACACATTCCAGGAAATGGAACTGCCTTTTTATTATACAGCCTCCAAAACAATGTGTTTTCTCCTTTCTCCTGTTAATGAAACTTGGAAATGGAGACTTGAGCGATAATATGGAAGAACAACATACCAGAAGAAATGAGTAGCAAGAGATCTTAAATTTTATCTTGTACAGTTGGTATATTACATGATAAATCCTATTTGTACATCTAGACCACTATACTTAGCTATGCAAAGAAATATGCAGTTTGAAATATACTCGACAGGCAAGAAGTAAGATTTAACTTTCGAAATCCAGTATTCTGACAGCTGTGCATAGTACCCTCATTTAACTCACTTATTAATTGTCATTTTTAAGTCTCTGCCCTTTATTTTGTCTGTGAGTGGCCAGCTTGCTTTAGAAGCTGAGCACCAACCTTACGCTTTTCTCTAGCCCTTTATCTATCTAAATCAAGAATTAATTCTTTGTCCATTCTGCTGCTGCTTCTGGCTGATTCATAACTGATATAATTAAGCAATAAGACATGGCAGAAGTATACCCATGGGTATCAGTATAATACCACAAATGGCAGAATAAGATATTAAATTTTAACCATCCAAGAAGCGCTGCAATTGTCCAGAGATATTGTTTGAATTTCCTGTGCTATTATTAAGAGGATTCTACCAGCCATTGAAAATATTAGGAAAACTGGAAGGTTTGCATCGTATATCTTCACAGTGGGTAGAGGGTCAACACTTCGAGAAGAGGCGATGGGCAGCCTGCTTGCCTGCTTTTCAGTTGTGCCTTGCTTAGCCTTTCTGCAACTGCTGCAGAAATCCTCTACTTGGACCTTCTGCAAGAAGCATACCAGAAAGTCTCAAACTGGGCAAATGAGACTGGAGGCATTCACAGCTGTCAGTAATCAAGGTTTAAACCCTGACCAAATATTTCCGCTAAAGCATTATGACGGGAAGCAACAGCTCACAGGACAGAGTGCCTTGGTTAATCTTTCCCTAGAGTTTCACCTGTCTTCCCACGTTGCCCGTAACAGTGGTGTTGCAGTTTCAACACTAGGCAAGGCTATGGATGCTATGGGCACCGCACCCCAGCTCACAGCCAACAGACCAGTTTATTCACCCCTGAATGATTTTCAACTGTGTAAAGAAGGGAGCTGGGCTGGATCCACTTTGGGCAAAGGCAAACTAAAGATGGCGGGAGGCATGTCAGTGCCAAACAGGAGATCCACATGCAGCTGTGTACTGCCAGGCATGCATTTCTGTGGGTTATTGCTATGTGGCAGTGCTGCCCTGGGAGGGAGGGGGTCTGGCTGCAGCTCTAGGGCATCAGGAGTCTCTGCAGGTAGGCAGGCAGAGGGCAGGCAGGCTTGTGTGAGGAGGAACAAGAGCATTCCTGCCTGTGGTGGGTCTCTGGGCAATATCACAACTTTAGGAAAAGGGAACTGGGTGAGAAAACTTCATTTTGGCCAGCTCACAAGGACAGCGAGCCTTGAGTGGTTTTGCTTAAGAAAGGGAAAAGGCAAGTGGGCAGGAGTGGCCTGGGGTGCATGACCTGACCTCTGTTATTTGTGGGAGAGCAGATACCAGCCTCAGTCCATAAGCTGCTCTCATTTTCAGAGCACAACCATTGAGCAACCCTAAAACATGACGCTGCACAAGTAACCACAGAGAGCAGGCACTTGTCACTGGTCATTTATGTTCTAACTGAAAAAACAGCAACAACAGGAAAGTGCAGTCACTAAGTCTTCTCAGACCAAAATTTTATCATGTTTGTTCTCATACAAAACCTTGGCTACTCCCACTGCTTCGGTTTCTCATGAAAGCAGCTATTTTCCAGAAAACCCTCCCTACTTCCAGTTTAGCATTACATCGGGTTTTATAGCCTTTTAAACACACCTATTGTTAAATTTCTAAAGCTCAGATTCTCTGAGGTCCTGAGATTCATGGCCAATACACATTGCCACTAGCCAGAAAGAGCTTTTTAAAAAAGCTCGTTGTATTTATTTCCATGGTTGTGTTACACAGGTGTGCAATGAAAAGGGATCCACTTTCTTCCCCCACCTGGCGATCTCCTACTGCATCCACAGCAGTTTTGGCACTTGCAACTTGACTGCCTCATCTACTCACTGAGATGGCTGGATTTTCTCACTGCATTCCCCCAAAGAAAAATCTTGCAATAGAACAGAAGATGTCAGTTGTCAACACTAAGATAAAATATCCTGATGATGAGCCAGATTGTACTCAGGCATTCAGACTAGCCAGAAGAAAGAAAAGGAAAAAAACCCCAAATACTCAAGAGACATATATTTCCAGGATCTCACAGCAAAAGCAAGCTACAGTAGGTCAACACTGCAGAAATGCCTGATTTGGTGAGTTGGCAGGTAGGCAGGCATGGGGGAGGGCCCCGACTTCCTAATGAAATAAATGAACATGAATGAACTAATGAAATATAGTAAATAAACAACAAATACCACCTAACATTATTAGAAGCATAATTTTCAGAGTATGGGAAAAACATTGTATGTACATTAGAATGTAGAAAGCAAAACTCATTTTTTCAAACACAATAGGAGTTGGACAAATATACTTCAATATGGACCACCAAATTGGTCATTTGCAGCACACAGACTAAAACCAGTCTAATCAAATAGCTACAGAATGGAGGAAACCCTGAGCAGCAGTAGGCAAACTAAGGTTTGTTTCAGTTGAATCCCAAAAAAACAATTCCCATCCTTCCATATTACATATGACATGCCAAAATAGATGTAATGCATGATATTTTTTATCTGGTAATTTGGGCTTCTCACAGCACATAAAGAGCTGAAAAAGGAAAAGAAAGAAGGAAGAAGAACAAAAAAAAGGCATCCCCGATTATTTCTAATCATCCAACATCCTCAATAGGGTTACCAGGAGAGAAAAAGAAAGGGAAAATTGGGGGAAAGTAAGAATACAGAAAAGCCTTACAAAGGAGTGGTGCCCTCCCACTATTTTAACAAGAATGCAAACAGTTCTGCTTGCATCAGTAGCGTAGCCTCACTGATAGACAACAGACCTACCCTATGAGCCACTGAGCTATGGACCCTGTGTTAATTGATTACTAGTACTCAACAGTAGAGAGGATACCATGAACAGTGTAGAAAGTCCAGTAGTCACTGTCTGACAGAAAACAGGAGGAATACAATGTCTAGCAAGAGGACAAAGAAGAACTAGGAAGGTAATACCCCGGGCTTTTGAAAGAGTCCTGACTGGACACATTGGTCCTGAGAATCATAACAGACTGTCAAAGGACACACTAAAAGCCATGATATTTGTAGATGCATTGCGCTTGGAAGATGTCATCAGTCAAGTAAACAACAACAAAGACAAAGAAACCACAAACAACAGCACAGCTATCGAGTGGTTACGATAGGCACTGGCACATCCCTAGCAGAACTCTTCTTATGCCACTGCATGTTAGGACTATGTGGTTTCCTCACTGTGATACACCAGCAGAACCTTGCTTCTGAGACCATAGGGAGAACAATACGCATTGCTGGCATAATGAACAGGAGAACATCATGAACTGTGCTTCCACCCTGCCATATCATCCTACCCAAACAATGACAAGTTAAACTGCTGTGCTGTTTGTTCTCACAGCAATGTTTCATGGGTCAGCTAAATTCACGCTGATGATACCTCTTGCTCTTAATCCAATTCAATCCACCCAACACCTGCAGCAAATTTGTGACTAGACTCTTTACTTCATTTCTGGTGCCTTTGTGTTGCTCTGATGGCAACCAGGAACCACCTCAGCTGTACTTCCCAGTTGGAGCACTCCTTAGGGACAGATGAGCTCTCCACCCAGTGCTACTCTGCCCGATCTTGACCTCTGCCCCCACCAGAGTCAACACAGTCTGTTCAAAACCACTGGCCCTCCACTCTTTTATATTGTTTTCACATGGCTGTAACTTCATTGATGCTGAAACTTCCTCCAAGTTTTCACAAACAAAAGTCAGGGGACAATCATATCAGTTATGGACAAAATTATGCAGAGTATATAAGGCATTACTCCTCCAACAACAGTGGAGAAGCATCAAATTATGCAAATAGAGAATTTCATTCTCCATATGAAGTCATCTCATACCTGTAATCAAGCATCTGTCCAGATTTTAGTAGGCTTTGATCTGGACTCTCTTTGCATTGTATAAATGGACAGCACTGTAATCTGCAATCTCCTTACAGTTCAAATCCTAATTTTCCAGACACAGAAGATTAATTTCACAGGAGTCAGAGAAACTTTCTGAGCACTTTGGTCTCACGCTTTCTCTTTTTTCAGGAGCTATTCAAACAGCTAATTCATCTAACCTAATATCCACAATGCCTTAACAAAAGGAAGAGGACTACTAGAAAAAGAGATTAAAATAGCCAAGTAAGAAGGCATTACAAAGCAAACCTAGAAGTCATTAGGCAATGCACATTTGGGAAGACAGTGTTAAGATATTTACATTTTTACTATGCAAGGGGGGGGGGCTCTCAGACTTCCCTGCCACATGGCCTCTCCTGTTAGGGACCATTTCCACAGCTTGGCAAGCACCTCCCACTTGTGCTCTTCCTGGGCCATCTACCCTTCTCAGATTTGCTAACCACTGAGATGGATGGAATAAAAAATGACCACAATTGGACCACTTCATTGTTGAAATGATGAATGGATTATTATTTAAGAACAGCACGTTATGTTTTTAATGATGAAAACTTACTTAATTTTACTTTATAATAGAGAACATGCCTGTGGTGGACACAAGAACTGGAAAGGAGGTGCTGAATGTGTGAAGTAATCAGTGCTTACACCCAGAGGCAGCAGGAAGAGTCTTGCACATAATGAATTTAGCATTCCGCACCACTTAATTTTCTCATCCTAGCTAACTGCAGTCAAAAGTAATGCATGGGCAGCTGAAGATGCTCCAAGTGCAGGCTCCAAATGATAGTGGTAGCTATGAGGTGGAGTTGTGCAGCTCTGAAAACAATGTGTCCAAAAGCTAACTGGTAACTGTGAGTTCTTGAAGAGCTGTGGCTATTTTTCTGCTTGAGAAATTAAAGGATTTTACTTGTTATCTCAAGCAGAGCTTTTTTTTTTTTTTTAAAAAAAAAAAAAAAAACATAGTGTCTTAAAATTTCTTTCTACCAGATACTCATTTTAACCATGCAGCTAGTATCATCAACTAACTTTCCATTTTATAAATACTTACAACGTTGCTATTGCAAAACCCAACCTGTTGATAGCCGAAGGGATTATAAAGACCTCAAAAGAAATCCATTCTTTAACATAAAGTCTTTTTTTTTTTTTCTAATAACCATTTAATACAAAGACAAAGAAACAGAATAAACTGGGTCTGATCTTCTCCTCTGCTTCCAGAAGCAAAGCATGCCTTCGAGCACATCTTACCCAGCTTCTATGAAGAGACACTTCCCCAAAGCACCACATCCCCTTTTCATCTAGAAGAAACTCCTATGGATCATCCAGATCAGACAAATAAGATGTGTACAGAGAGGAGAAACAGATGTGGGTAATCTTCTTTAGAGTATTCTCTGTCTTGAGACAATAGATTCTTAACTAGATATTGCAGCCCAAGGAAATAACTGTTTTAAAGCAATATTCAGTTTAGGCTCCATTCTTTAACTCCTGTCAGAAAGGAAGGCAGGCCATGTACATCAGGGTGGTCAGAAAATGGGTTTGTAGGAACAGTGTGAAAGGGCCAGAGATGTTTAGCAGCTCTGTAGGTAAAGTGGTATTTTGAAAGCTAAGAGACATTTGGTCAAGTCTCATCACGGACAGTAAAGGCTGAAGTCTGAATACTTCACCAGCTATTTCCTGCCCACCAAAAAAGGACAGAAGGGAGATACCATCTCTGGCAGTTTACTCAACCTAAACTTCAGTGAATTTAATTTCTAAAATAAAACTATCTAGAAGATTATTCCAACAGAATTAATGAACCATTTTGTGACAACTGAAACTGAATTTTTGACAAACTTATTATTCCCTTCCTCTTCAGTGTTAGGCAGCTCTGATTTGCATGCTTAAGGATCTCAGGTCTCCAGAGCCAGAATCAATGGGATTTGAAGGCTTCACCCAATACCTACAAGCTGTGCATGTGTGCTAATACACAGGAAATTAAAAAGAATAAGGATGTGGTTGATTATCCATGCTGCTAGGAGGGAACTTTCACTCCCACTTCTTTAGAGCAAAATCCAAGAGTTTCCAGTATTTCCGTAAGAGGATTTGCTTGACCCATTGTTATTAATGAGAGATCATTTGGAAACTGAAGCTTTCCAGGGTCAATGCTGCTCAGACCACTACAACGGAAGGATTATCATCAACTTCAGCAAGAGTAGAATTAAGTCTTCTGTTGATATAAATATGTTTATTCTATGGTAAATTTCTTTCTTTCAAATTTCTATGTTTATCTAGAACGTACGGATAAGTATTTTTATATATGAAAAATCTTCCAACAAAGAAAATCCCCATAAATTCTTGATATTAATAAGATATAGCCTGTACTTGGTTTGCTATGAAAATACTGCAACATAGCATACACACCTGTGTATACAAACATGCGTGTGGGCATGTATGCATGTATATTTCACACATTTTTGCTGCTGAAAATGAGCATAAAAGGTCCCTACACAAATAAACATACCATGATACACATCAGGATTACTTCATCATGCAAGAACTAAAACATCAAATGGAAACAGACTTTCATTTGTACCTAATAGTGATTCCTCAAATTTCTTATTTGCATCACCACCATTTATGGTCATCCCTAGGTCAGAAATGCTGACCCAAGATTGATCAGTTCCTCTCCTTTGCCATTTTACATGCTGATTTTTTTCTTCATATGTGAGAAAAAGAGCAGAGTGTGGCACTGCACTGGATTTTGAGTCCAGAGTCAGATCAGACACCATGATGTGTCTCTTTGGTACCCAGTACATTTCAGTTCAAGAGGGACAGAGAGAAGCATATGCTGCTGCTGTGACTGACATTCTGCATGCCCGGACACTTACTCCTTGTCAGTCAAAACATCTACAACTTCTCTGGCCCATCAGCAGCTTCTGCCACCAGCAACACTAACAATATCCCTGCTCTTCTATAAATGCGTGAAATAGATTATCCTTTTTTAATGTCAGAACCCTGCATTTGGATGACTGATGGCTCACAAACAAAAGCACAGCAACAGTTTGTGGTGCTCTGAGCTGCCCTAAAACCTGAAGTCCCCTGCTCCACTCTGGAAAGCAGTGAAGGAGAGGAAGGAACAGGCTCCGAGCCCCAGAGCTTACCCAAAAGGCTGCTTGCAGTCCTTCCTCAGTGACACCCAGCTCAGCTGAGGGTCGCTGGACATCTGTAATTCTTCCCACCGTGCACTAGATGCCACTGCACAAACTGTTTTTAGCAGCCAGACAGCCACTGCCTTTTCTCTGGCAGCCACGCTCTACCTATTAGAGGTCCCTTGTTACCACTGGCTTGGAAGTTCAACACGCTCAGCCTAGCAAAGCTCCCATCAGTTAGGACAGGACTATGATGGTTTTACAGATGGGAAACTGGGCTATAGAGACTACGACATGATTTTGCCATGGGTTGAGCATGGCAAGTCTGACAGAGCATGGTCTTCAACAGTGATCACCTGCATTCACCACCAGACTAAAATCCCAACAAACAAACTTACTGGCTTTCTCCTCCTACCACTGTTGAAGCCAAATAGGGATAGGAGATCAACCTGGTTGCAGAGCAGAGAGGACAGGGAATAGTGGCAGTAGTGGCAACAAGAGCAATGTGACCAGCTAAGCACAAATAGATTCAATATTTCCTGGAGATTCCCATAGCCAACCTCAGTTTCTCAACCTCGTATCACCAGGCTCAGGCTCCTGAGCATCTTCTCATCAGGAACCACCTCTGTGGGTCTCACAGCCAGGCACCATCTTCCCTCTGGGCACACCTCCACATTCCTTCAACAGCAAAACTTTCTGATGAAGAAAAGGCTGCAGGAGGTATTGCCTAGGGAAGCTGAAGCACCTTCCTTACTCGAGTTTTTTTAAGAGTAGGTTAAAAGCAGCAGCCGCAGCTGTGTCCCCAGATTTCGACACTCTCCCCCTTTCAGAGCAGCTGTATGGCCTGGGATAAGGAGGAGCTACTACTGCTGCTAGTGACTCCTCTAGGCAGATGAGGCATTGGGAACCTCTGCAGTACATGACCTCTTCCAGACTTCCTTTCCTTTGACTCTAGGAATGGATATACAAATCATGGAGGAACATCAGTTCCTCCTCCTCAATGTAGATCTCTTGACAGGACACGGCAGCTTCTCACAGCTGAATCCAGCAATCCCAGGCACTTTCCAGCAGCCTCACCCCTCTGGTTCTGCCCCTGTTGGACTCTTTTGCATGAACCTACTCTTCAAAGACCTGCTAAGCCTTGTGCGTCTACTTGTCCTATGCTTGACACAGTCAGTGGTGGAGCATGTTCACTACTAACTGAAGGTTATGTGACATCTGATCTTTAATCTGCAGTATATCTCACTGGAAACAGCTGTTTACAGCTGTGAGTGACACAGTGCCACTAGTGCTCTGAGAGACAGTACCATTCCTTCCATCTGCTGCAGCAAGAGTGCATGAGCCCTGTCTGAATGGGGCAGCTTTAAAAATGCTAAGCCCTGCCCTTTATTTCCACCTCCCAGCACAATTTAAGCTTTCGGTTTGGGGACAGGCCAGAAAACATGGCCATGCATTAGCTCAGTGCCAAGATACAGTAGCATCCCAATATTAACTGCAAGCATCTGCACACCTGAGTGGGTTTTTTATGCTCACTCTGTCAAGTGAGCTCATCTCCGAATTCTGTTTCTACAGCAGATTTTACTGGCTTTCAGGAGCTAGGCAAATAAAATTAAGGACTCTCTGACAGAAGCAGGTTTCATCCCTAGGCTAAGCTGTATGAGATAGGAAACAACCACAGAGTCTAAATTGAGGTCTTCCTTGAGGTCTAAATCAATTAACCACAAGCTATGTTACAAGAGATTCAGCTATGATAAATACTTGTGTCAGCCCTTTCTTTCCCAAACAGTGAGTTTTTAAAAGATACTTTTGTGGCCATGGTAATTTTCAGTTCTAGTTTTTGATTGCTTCTTGCCAGCTGAAAACTCTTGATTTTTTTTTGTTGCGTGAACTTTAAAGTTTACCCTCGCTTGGGCAGCCACTGGGTAGGTCTCCATAGTGAAAAGAAGGCTGGTCCCAGAGGTTGCCAAGGTTGATGGCATAGCATCACACAGCTGTCTGTGTTAGTGCAGACCCAGGCAGCCACAGGACTCAGGGCTGTGCAGCAGCGAGGACAGACGGGGCCAGCACAGCCGTAGGCAGCACCAGATCATCACCTTCAGCCCATGCTGGACTGGGGCTGGTGTGAGGAACTGAAGGAGTTAATGCCTCAAACATTCATCAACAGGGAAAGTCTCAGGACAAATTGTGGACTTTGTGGTTAGTCTAAGAAATGAATTATCTGCTTAGGGAAGTGCAGAGTGTACCAAAGGGGTGCATGGCTCTGCTCCCCGGCAAGTTGTATAGACAAATTCCCTAGACAATCCTCGAAGCAGGGAGATGTAGACTGACAAAAACCATATGTTCAGGTTAATGCCTACACTTTAATTTACAACTACACCCTTGAAGAAGAGCTAAAAGATGGATAAGAGAGAAAACATCCAACACCAGATGAAGCTAATGGCTGGATAATTGCCCAAGAAACAAAAACTGAGGAAAAGGTAATGGTGGTAGGAGGAGATGATGACCACTGACTCAACCGGACAAAAGGGTTAATGCACCCTATCCACCCTCAATGCATGAGCAGAACCCATGCTCCACCTTTCCTTGTCTCTCATGATAATGAGTTCATGGAAAACCGGCCTCTCCTCATCTAGTATGCAAATCAGCCAATAAGACAAACTTAAAAAGGCAACAGGTAACTTTGCTGGGTGGGTGCCCACCACCCAAGATTACCAGACCTCAGATAATGCTGGAACCTGGTGATCCAGTTTCTTTAACTCTCTTTCTTCCCCTTCCTTTTCTCTCCTTTCTTTTCTTTCTTATAGATTTACCAGTAAGAGACCACATTGCTTATGATCCCTTTCCAGGTTTAAGTTGTTTCTACCACAAGTAAAATATTTTAACCAGTTGCTTGGTATTGTTTCACCTTAATTTAACCTGAGGGGATCATGAAACCTTTACATCTCCCTGGGCTCCCAGTCTGTGTCGTAACATCTGGGCAACAACTTCAATTAGTGGTACATAGCCAAAGACTCCACAAGGTTACCACAGGGTTTACATTTGCACTCTGGAATAACTACTATGTAATTGTGAATGTTTTTTCTGGATGATTATTAGAGCTTTTACCTGAGTGTTGCTTGTTTATTCTATAGATTAGCATACTTTGTGTAGCTGGTGTCAAGTATTTCTGTTGAAGGTTTATCAGCTATCACTTGCTGCCAGCTGAATAAATCTGTAAATGGGATTTCTATAAACTCTCCCATATAAGTAAATCTACAAGTGTCACTCCATGAAAGCTATCCCTTGCTCTGGTGGGTAAACCGTGTGTGCACACCCATCTGACACTCAGGCCATAAACAGACCTTGCTGCTGAACAGGGATTGTTGAAAAATACACAGCAGCCTTTGAAGAAAGAAGGCAAAGGCAACACGGAATGTCTGTAGGCGAATATTCTTAAATAAAACAGAGTGAGAGAGTAGCTACTAGAACAATACAGATTTTCTTATTTACAGTTCTAACACCAAGAGTCTAAATTGTGACTTATAACACCCAAAACCAGGGTAACAAGTTTAGTGGGTCATTGCTTTAAGCCCTCCTGAAAAATCTTTAACTCCAACCACACAAAAAAGGATGAGTCCAGACCTCAGAATATTATATAGGATTTTTAAAAATAGAAATAAAAACCTCTCATGTTCATAGTCAGTTTTACAAGCTTTTTTTTTTAAAAAAAAATACAGATGCAGAGATTTTTATTTTTTAAAATGAAAGCTAAGATCTCCTTTAAATCCTAGTATTCCAGGGGCTAAGACTTAAAAAAATCCCTAACAACCTACCAATAAACATTAACAAACCTATAAATAAAATAACAAGCATTAGGAAACCATGGACATACAAGGTTTTTCCCATTTTCTTTTTTTCCAGCAGAGCTGGCTGTTCATTATCATCAGGCCTCAGGTTCCTCACAGTAACGCCATACAAAGCTTAAGTGACCTTCATTGCCATTTGCGAGGCAGTTGCTTGAAAAGAAAAAAGGAGGGTGGAGGGCAGACAGAAATGTAATCACGATGGTGCTTATCTGGATGAACTTCCAGGAGCTGCAGACAGTGAATGAATTTACCTGCCAGCTCTGGAGCACGCTACGCAACACTGCTGGGTCTCAACAGAACACCAGCTAAGCCTGTCTGAGTTTGTAAGTCTGCAAACTAACCCCAAAAAAGGAGGGACTAAAATCTTAAGATTCACATCTAGGAGGATTTTCTTCCCATAAGACAGTCTTAGGGTGTTTGTTAACAAAAAAGAATAATATATGTATTCTACTGGTAGTTTGAAAAGAGGCATCAGTTTGACAATATAATGGTATTTTCTCTCTTACTTTACTCTGTGAAAGCTCAGCAATTACCTCTGTTTCCTCGACACACCAAATTAAAGGGCATGATCAATTAGAGACTGACTCAATTACAAAGAATGAGTGAAACGTGATTTCAGATACTACACTGGTCTTTTTGTCCTCTGCTAATTTTTTGGGGGGTGGGGGGTGGCGGTGCATTACAATTGCTTCAACACTGTAAAAAAAAGCTACACAAAGGAAGAAATGGCTGACTGTACCAAGGAAAAAATTAAAATAATAATATGTAGGGAGCATAACTCACCTCCCTACAAAAAGGTTACCATAAATACCTCTCTCAAAATATGGAGAATTATAAACTGCAGGGTATGTTCTACTTACATGTACGGGTATGGAGTGATTGCTTTCCTGTCTGGTATTAAACTTTTTATTTTCATGCCGTTGGACAAATTGAAAAGCTATCTGTTACAGCAAGTCTGTATAAGTAAATTTATTACATTGACTCAGGACATGAGGCAAGCAGTAGCATACTAACTCATCTGATTTAGCATGCTCCAAAAATACGCAACTAACATCTGCCAATAATTCAGACAAATCCTGGTAGAGGTTGGAGAGATGCAAAAGACTTGGTACTGTCTGTCACAGCAGATGTCCCACTAATACATGCTGTTCACTTTTCTCTGTCTCTATCCTCTTTTTTTAGAAAAAGAAAGTAAGTTTTCTTTTCAAAATCTGAACTAAAACAGAATTTACTTTTTATTCTACACCAAATGTTCAGGTATTCATACCATGTGTGGGCACAGTTACTACTTCTTTAAATAACTAAGAGACTATTACTACAAATTACCAAGAAAAAGAAAACATTCTTCAGTTGATAATAGAACAAGAACTATTGTCTATCAAGTCACCAATACATGCTGGGTCTATGGTATAATCACAAATTCCCAGTAATGTTCTCTTTAATATCAGTCAGTATTTACTGTTATTAAGTTCAAGTGAATGACTATGGTTAAGTCCATATTTAAGTGTTCTGCTGAGCAGGAAAGAGCTACCAACTGAGGATCCTTCAGAACAACCAATTAGCACAAAAGTTGTTGCTAAGTTATAAAATTTTTGCTAATTAGATAAACAGTTTAGAGATGTAGCAGAGCTAAGTGTAATAGTTTACTCACGTATAATGAGTGTGCTAATGCTCAGTATACTTTAAGAGAGTAGTCCATGCATACCTAATATAGCCGTTAAATCATTAAAGTATGCATATATTATAGAAAAAATATTGAAGGTGGAGATGGGATGCTCTTTATGATCATGAAAGTCCAGCTTCTCTACTGCTTCTCCTGTTTCAAGACCTCACCAACACAGTTAGTGAGAAACTGCAGTTGGTCAACATGAAGCATATTTATTCTCCAGAAAATGGCAAGATTTAGAAATTTTGAAAGAAACGTTGAAATATCAGAATTTTCATACAGCAAATAATTGCCAGATATTCAGTTCTGAACCCACAGAAGTGTTTCATATGGCTGTGTTTCAGTATTTATTTTATTAAAAACCCCTGTAATACAATTTATCATAACATTACAGCTTTCATGTGCTGACTGGATCTCAAGGAATGATTCAAGTAATTTATATCCACAAACCCAAATACTATTGACATATTTCTACAAAACATGTATGTTTGAATAAGGATCTTCTGTTGGTAAATCCCTCTGTGAGCTGGTTTGCAGGCAGTTACAGATACAGGCTGGCTCACACGGCCCAAGAGCAGCACAATGCCAGCAAATGCAAACCCAAAGTTTCCTGACCATAATAGAGTGTCCCCAGACAAATGTACACGAGCCAAGGTTTTAAGAAATTCTGTAACAGCCTGTTTGAAAACATGCACTACCAAACAAACAAACCCTCTATTTTTTTTATTCCCACAGCTCAGAATTGATTTAATCCAAAATTTCCAGTATCGTAGCAGTGTATCAGTGCTGCTCTGAATATTCCAGACATGATTCAGAGTGCCTTTTGTAATGTAACAAGCTCTTAAAAAAGTTTTACTCTGTTTTACTGCATGGCAATGCTTTTAGTCAATGTATCTTAACTGTAAGTGCTGGCAACAGCAGATCAACCCCATTTGAAAAAAATGCTGGAAAGACTGAGAGGTAGACTTTGTATAAACCTTTGGTTACAGGCTGTAATGCACTTGAAGCATGGAAATTATTAGGAGCCCAGGCAAAACTGAAGAGCCACCCACCTTCTTCTCAATCACCATTTCAACCGCAGAGCAAGCACCAGCAGAGCCTGCAAGCACTTTCATGGTATTTCAAACCTGGGTCAGCTTCTAACAGCTCAATCAGTACCAGAAAAGCCGTTATCAATCAATCAGAATAAATAGCAGCATGGACTTTGATAGCTCCCTCCAGTGGGTATCTGGTTTCTTGTACTTCGGCTTCCTTACATTTTGTAGTCCAGCAGGAGCGTGGAGGTTACTGTGCACAATGCATAGGGATATGCAGGTTTGGAATCACCTTCTAATATTTGCATTTAGATTCTACAATGTAAATACCAGCCCTAGCATGAGCAAGACTCAGAAGCAAAGCACAGTCCTCAGGTGAGACATCTATGGTAGCCAGGTAATAGGGCAACGTATTTCTTCTTTGCAAAAACATTTCTGAGACCGATTTTATAAGCTACAACCTTCAATGCCTGAAGTTTCAACAAGACTTCCAAGCTACTGCTACAACAGCCTTGACAATTCTAGCAGTTGCTGTAATTTTATTCACTCATCGATCCATTTAGAGCCCACGTACTTCTCTAAGGACTGGCTGTACTATGGTCGTCTTTTTTTGTATCCTTACAGATGTCTCTTGGGTTTTTTTTTGTCGCTGTTCAAGTGAACAAACCTGAAGGACAAGCCTTCTAGGATGCTGACCTTGAAGAGGGTTTTTGCATAACCATTTCACTTAAAAGAAGGGAAAGAGAAGGACTGCCAACCTAAAAAACAACCCTACCAAATAAAAAACCTGACACCTGATGACATCAGTGAAATCCAATTGAGTGCTTTGAAATTCCCAGATGTCATCTGTCAGTGCTTTTCTGAACTCAGGTCAACATAGACATATATCTCTGCCTGTTTTACTTGCACGGGTCAAAAGCTGAACTAGAAGTCACCATTTTTAATGATCTATCAAGATTCATATAGGAGTACATACAGTCTGACAAAAATTCATTAATTAAATTCCATCAAAACCAGTATTGATTGTAGAACAAAGTTATTTTCACATCTGCCCTGTGAAATGCAATGCAGCTATTTTATTTTCTTCTGGCTAAGTATGCTGTTCTGTAAAGAGATGTCTGTCTGTATATGGGCCCCAGTTCACCAACATTCAAGTATATACCTAGATTATAATATTACATTAGAAAATCTCCTAATTAGACTTCAGAGCTTTCATGCAACCAACCAAATATACAAATTAATATATATCATAAATGTACATACATACACACACAAACATATTTACTCTATTAGTTGGTATTTTCCTGTTGGTGCCATTTGCACACTTAATTATGGCATTAATCATCTTAACATTTTCACTACTCTTTCTAATGCATACTGGTCTCTAGTCATCTAAGTCCTACTGCTCCTATAGGAAAAATGTGGTTTATGGGACCACTGTCTCCAGCGTACAGTTTAATAATGTTAAAAAGATACCAACATAAAATTAATGACTACATTTTTCATGAAGGGAGCATTACATTCTCACTTAATGGGGGTTTAAGCAGTTATTTCTCTAGTATTATTATACTGCTGAAAGTAATGTTCAGTGGCCCATTGTATGAACCGACAGAGAATCCAAATTACTATTGGCGCTAATGATAAATACTCTTAGAGAGTAAATATCTTCTGAATGCTGTGCCAGTCCTAATCTGACTGATTGTATTTCAGCTAGTGTAAGGAAACCTCTTCTGGTGATGTTTGAAAGAAAAGAAACAAGACTTCAGTTACTTTTCTGTGTTAAAGGGAGTATTTTCAGACTCTGTAATTTCAACTCACTACAAAGTGGAAGCTTTCTAACCGGCACTGGGCTTCCTGGCGTCAAAAACCCAGCACATTTACCCTGGTGCAACTGCACAAGCAGTCAAGAGCAGTGTGCTGTGGTGAGCCAGGGCCAGCTTTGCTGCAGTACTCCTTCCTACTAAATGGCAGAGCAATCTGTTCCCAGCACAGTACAGAAAAGCCAGAAGGATCCAAACAAGAAAACAATGTTTTCACTTCTTCTGAAATACACATGACAAATGTTTTACATTTCTCCTGTGTTTCACCTGATGAATTTGAAGGTATTTCAGACATCCAAATTGCCTGTGTTCTATCATGCATAATCCAACAGTGAGTATTTGTCATGTAAAGGGAGGACTTTTTTTTCTTTTTCTTTTCTTTCTCCACCCTTCCTTCCATACAGTATAAGAGCTGGCTCAACAGCCTGAACGAAACAAGTCTTGCATCTCCCAAGAGGAGGCACAGCTTGGAAAGCATGTGCAGGAGCTTCCCCCACACAGTCACACCAGGGTGCTTCTGCTCTGGAGGGATGCACAGACCTCGTTTTTACCTCCTCATCCTTTACTAACAGGTTCCAGCCTCCTTATCCACTCCACACATCCCTGCCTATGTCTTATTTTTACTGCTCATTCTTATAATGTCTAAAATCTACCCTTTTTTTCCCCCCACTGCTCACATAGCATCTGTTCCCATTTAGCCCTTTTTCTTTCCAAATGTGATTTTTATGACCTTATGTCCTTTCTAATTCCCATATTTTGCCTATGTTATTCATAAAAATTGCTTTGCGTACATTACCTCTTCTTTCTTCACCACTCTTAAAATACTCTCCCTGAAATATTAAATATATCTTCTGAACGCTCCTTTTTCCACCAAGGTTTTTTTTGCTTCCTGCCAGACGGAGAGGGATGCTGCCTTATACCTTTGTTCTGCACATTTCCCCCGCTGCAGTCAGTGCCTCTGGTGCTGCACAAGCTGATTTAAGTCACTATCTGTTTTATCCAAGAATTGCTTAACCTCCACCTCCCCTAATGACCACAAAGCTTAGATGACCAGAAGATCAATCATCCTGCTCTAGCTTCTCACTTACACACACATCTTCAGAAAGAAGTTTCCTTTCAGTAACTGGGGTTATAGTTTCAGCACAAACACTTCACTATCCACATCTCTTCCTCCGCTGCCTTACGTCCATGGTACCTGCCTTGGTTGATCCACAGTGCACATCAAACAGGGTTTGTGTTTGGTTTAGTGTTCTGGTTGAGGACCCAGGTAAGAACTGATGCAACCACCATATGTAAGGACAAGACACCTGCGGCCAGGGTTGCAGAGAAGCAGGCACTCCTCCTCAGGGAAAAGGGAAAGCCAGGCAATTGGAGTTTCTCAGACTGGTTGGATCTCAAACAAAAATCAGAACAGGGAACTGCCACCTAAGCCATCAGCTTAGCTTTCCATGTAATTTCTGATATTGTATAATACTGGAGTTTGCCGACAAGGCTAGTGTTGTGAAGCAGAACTAGTGAAACCAGCTGGTTTCTAATAACTATAGCTGCTGAAGCTCACCAAAACTCTAAGGCTGAACTAATTTTGATTTGAGAATGACGCCTTCCTCTTCTAAACTGAACGCAGCAATCCAACCCAGCAGGCCACGACCACAGCACAGCACAAATCTAACCTGGGATGTCACTTCTTTACTGACAATATTTCAGTTAATTTTATTTAAACCTAAATTTATACTTGTTAAAATATAATAAGTCACAAATTAAACTTAGAAGGCTGTGGAAAACTAACCTGATACTTAACCTGCTTCTGATAAGCTAAAATAGGGGCTCAGGGCAGTAAATGGATGGCAATCCATCAGCCACAACATAAAGGAAAAAAAAAACCAGATTGAGAGACTATGGGAAATGGTTTCTTTGCTTACACACACATTTATAAAGGCCTAGTTGAAGGAAAAAATGCAGGAAAAAGCTATTCCTGCACATGAATTTACAAAGATTAACCACCTAGTTTACCACATACATAGCCTGCGATTCCCCACTTTTATTTGCAAACAGCCCAAATGTTTTTCATGACAACATGACAAATTTGCATTCTGTGTTTGATGACTTAAAGATGCTTTTGAACAGTGACACCTCCCACTCTTTTTGTTAAATACTTGTTTTTATATGACTCGTTTTAATGCATCCCATCTTCCCACATTGATATTTACAATTTTCCCATTACTGACTTAATCACAAGAATTTATTTTAACAGTCTGGCCCAACCTAACATTGTCTGGGATCCAGACTTTCAAGAACACAGAAAGCCTTTACCCATGTTGCTCATTCTTTTCCAAATGGGCAGAGCTCTCTTTACCCATTAATACTTACACATTCATAGAAGAGTTTATATACTTGTGTCATTAACAACAAAATAGAAAGTTTTTATCAAATAAAATGTCTTGATTTTTGATCAAAGTGCCAGAGTTAATGCCAGTGCCCTTAACTTGGCACAAGAGACAAACACCATCACCATGTTCTGGGTACGCTGGCTTAAGAAGCAAAAAAGTCTTTTACCTCCAATTTAAATTGGACTCTTCCCACTGACTTGACTGTACTGGGCTAGACTGTACAGCTACCCAGAGGATGAAGAAAAGTGGAAAAAATAAGGTGTCTATCATGCCTGACACACAGAGTTAGAAACCTGAGGAGGAAAACGGGCAGTGACGTACTGAGTGTACACCCTCATTCAACAGATGGGTTCGTAGTCTTGCTGCATATTTTTTTCAATTTTAACAATTAGTAAATCAAAATTTGAGAGAATCCTCAAGGCACTGAAAAAAAATAGCCAGTGTTCATTTTTTTAATTAAGTTATACAAAGAAAAAAAAAAAAAGGATCCTTGTGACCAACTCAGAATGCTTCTGTCAGGCTGTAAAGGGTCCCCTGAGCTACTTTCCTTTGTCTAATTGATCATTTGCTTTGTGTAGGATTCTTCTTCACAGCATGGAGCATGAAGCCCAGACCCCCTTTAATTCTTGTCTAAACCTTAAGTCAGCCCTTGCTTGGTGACAGAGCCATAGGAAGTACAAATCATTGCAGAAAACAAATTATAATTATCTGGCGGCTTAGTTACTGGTGTAGATGTCAATTTGCAATTCACTCCCCAAATGTCCCTCGGCCACTTGCCATAAGCACACATTCCTCCAATAAAATCAAAGGCTTTTATGTCCCATCAGAGTATGTGGAAAGCTGACAAACCATGCAAGACTGCCTGCAAACTTTACAGGGTCCATGGGACAAACAGCAACTGTAAGATGACAGTTACAATAACTGTAGGGAAAAAGGATGAGAATTTCCTCTGTAAACCTGATATACACAGCACCAGCCTGGTCTGAGCTCTGACCTAAGGGTCAGGCTTTTGGGAATGGTTTAGGGCCACAATGCAGTTCTCTCACTGAGAGAGAAAATGAGAGAAAGAACAAACTCTACACTGGCTGATGCTCCCACACTACCTACCATAATGCTACCTTGGTACCGAGGGAGTAAGGACTTAGGTAAAGCAGAATAAAAAAGTCCCTGGACTTCTGACCAATTTGTGCACATGCATGCTGGAAACAGCCTAGCTATGGACCTTAAATCAAACAAAACGAGAAAGCCAAAACCAAATGGAAAACAAAGATGACACCTCTTCTTTCCTGTTAAGACAAAGCAAACCCCCAGTCACATCACTCTCTCCATGGCAAGACTGTCTTCAGTGGGAAGTAACCAGAAGATCCTAAAGGAGGTCTCTACTGAAAGTACGAAAAAGATTGGAACAGCTCTGAGTTTTAAAAAAACAATCCTCCCCAAACCCCCAACTTTCAGTCAAGAGTTCCACATATGTTCAGGATACTGGAGACAATTCAAAACATCTCCTACATTTCACATCACTACATGTAGACGTTTCCCATCCAGTCCTCAGAGCAATGCAATAGGAAGCCAGCACAACCATGTCACCTGACAGACTGAAAAATACTTTCTGCCAAATCAGTCATCAACAGCCCTGGTGAAATGACTTTTTCTCTATCTTATACCACACAATCTCTGCTCCTAAAAGTTCAGACAGCAACAGCAAATTTTCTTTGCCATGCATCCTAGCAAGCCTCCACCAGCAATGACTGTCTGATCAGAGAGGGTACCACTATTAATCAGAACAAAAGTATATCAGGCCAGCTGACAGCAAGGCAGGAAGAAAGAGCAATGTCCCAACCATGAAATAACACAGCAACAAATTTTATATACGGTTTCATTTGTTAAAGTCCTTTTGCACACTGACATTTAGACTTTTTTCTCTAGCTTAATGTCTTATGAGAATATGTCTTCAAATCTCAAGGTCAAGTGGAATGTGGTCTATATATATTCCTTGTGCTGGGTTCAACTTGTAAAATTTCTCTGCTGTGGATACAATTACACTGATACAGGTTATCCCCTTTTTTGTATGCTAAAGTATATAAAACACTTTTGTAGTGGTATAGATGAACTCACATAAGGTAACCAAAAAAAATCTAATCATATCCATGTTGTATATTACTGTCATTAACTTAATTTTGTAATCACAATGCAAAGGAATACATTGCAACCTTTTTTTTTAAAACCAGAACCACTTATGTGGTTAGACAAAACCTCTCAAAGCAATTAGCTATATGGAAAAGAACTGGATTATTAGCCTGAAAAAAAATACTTCCAAACAAAATTATTATCTACAGTAACTTCTTTCCCCTAGTTATTAGAAAGATGGGAAAGGGAAGAGCTGGGTGAGCACTGTTTCTGGATGTGGCTAATCTACACCTCAAAGCCGAAGAAAAAATGAGCTGCAGAGGAGCGGCCCAGAAGAAAATTAATCCTTAGGCTTCCTGTTTCTAATGGCCAAATAAAGGCAGGGGTAAAGTCTGCTGTGCTCTGACTTATTTCCACTCAAGGCCAGTTGGCTGATTCCTCAGGAACGGCCACCTCCTGCTCTGCACCTGCATCCCCGCACACGCAGGGGCCAGCACAGGCCATTGCTCCCAGCACCTCTCCTCTGCAGCTCCACAGGCAGACCAGGCTGGTCACACAGCTATGGCCTGTGGGAACACAGGCTTTGACCTTCCATTTGTAAAGCGTGTAAAAAGCTTGTTAGAAGAGGAAGCAAGAGGAAAACCTTTAAACTCTGTCCCACTCTGGGAGAGGTGCTTTAAGAGTACCTGGTGTACCTCTGTAAATACATTCACCACTACTTGAGCTGCTCCTGCCTAGAGAGGAGTTATCATGAGATGACATTTAAAACAGAGCATCCCAAATATAGCTGAATAACAGCTTAGGTACTTGCTACAAGATGGGGAACAGCTGCAAAAAAGGAAAACCGGCAAAAGTCATAATGGGGATCAACCTGAAACTCAGATGCAGTGCGGTGGCTGTGCAGATTTCCTTCTTGGGGCTTGCCTCTCTAGGGAACTAATCTCAGCACACACTCCATCTTTCCAAATGTAAACTTGGGATGCCTTCCCGTGACCTCCATTTATCAGTTTCATCCTACTTTCTGGAGTGAGTGTTCAATCTGAAAAACCTTCCAAGCATATCTGGATCTCTGACTTTTCTCTTGCTCCTAGTCAACTCATCAATGTAAGTGTATACTGTCATCTGCTAGAAAAAATGCCAGGGAAACATTGTTCTGACTTGACCAAAAAAACCCCACTTGGAAACACTTCTGGATGCAAATGATTCCTTTTCAACTTGTTTTCCTGACTGTGAGCCTTGGTTTCACCCAACATCTGTCTTTCCCATACAATGTAAATATGTCACTTTGAGGCTCCTCTGGAAGCTGTAATCAGCTCCACTCAAAGCCATTCTTGCAAAAATGAGTTATAGTTAATCCCATCACCGTCAAAACATATGCCTTAGTAACAATTTACACACATCCTATACACATACACACTTCTTACTGACTGTACTGTTTCCAGTTTGTCCTTAACATCACAGAAATTCAAAATGTGACACAACATGAATCTGAGACAGGGCATACAGGGTCTGAGCAAGTCCCTCCCTTCCTCCATGCACAGACAGGGTTAGGGGATTCAGCACTAGTTTGAATGCTCCTCCCAAAACACTGAAAAATAATATTCCAAGACAGTTTTCTTCTTTCTTTCTAAAGGTCCCTTTCTTATGTCACTTCATAAAACCAAAGGAAATCCTGATGCAATACCAGAGCACTTACTGGGTACCAAATATGACTTAACAATCCTGGGGAAGTTTCTCAGAAGTTCTCCTTTTCTGCAAATAGTATCTTTTGGGGATTTCATTTGTTCATGTCCTCATACTGAAGTCTTTTTTTCTGTAGAGATACCCCTGTTTGCTCTTTGGGGATTTTTATTTTTTTTTTAAATCTCAAGATAATTGACTGCCAATTAACTGAAGCTATTTAGTGTCTTTGAAAAAGCAAGTCAGAACCCTCCCCAAACATTTGTAATGGGCTACAAATATTTGTAGTCTGCCTTAATCGGATCCCTAAAGTAAACTAGAAATGTTTGTAGTATGTATTTTAACACTGAACTAATTCATGGTTGACAAAGGGGTTTCCTCTTTCTGGAGAAGCTCAGCATCAAGTTGAGTTGCCCTTTGGCTTTTTATACTGTGTTTTTTTGTAAAAACACCAGTAACAACTTCCAGAGTTCCAGCTCTTGGGCCTATGCCTACACTGATTTCTGTAAATAACTTTTCCATGTAAAGAGTGATGGAATTTAATGATAATAAATTGCATACCTACGCAAAGATAATTCTGAGGATCTACATTACTACAATAAAAAAATAATATCAGGCACCTGAATAGTACAAGATAAAGGGAGTATTTTTAGGTGTACCAATAAGAGAGAACATATCATGTATATAAACAATCACATAAGTATTTTGTAATTTGTATTATTTGTTTATATGCAACTTGTAGGAACTGATTTTGACCCCCCATACCAATACTCTCCACAATTTAATAATGTCAAAGCAGGGACATATGCAATCCCCTCTTTCACTAGAATTTCATTAGCATTTATACTCATTCAGACTGCACATATGTTTATTTACTTGATAGGAGAATACATTACAGCAATTATCTTTTATCATGTCACAGACTCTAACTGCAAGAAACTCTTTCACCTGACATGAACAAACATTTTTGTCAAGAAAGTAATTTTAAAAGGTTCATACCATTTTTTTTCTTTTTTAATCAATCAAAAGTCTACCTCTTCAACTATAGCTAATGTATAAATAATTTTTTTCAAGTTGAGAAGCATAATCACCTTCTTGAATGCAATAACTGGACAGTTAACTTTGATTTCTTTAAGTGAGTGGGATCCATCTTATCCTTGTATCATCTAAATGTAGTAATTTAAAACTCCAGTAACTATATAGTTCAACATTGCCATTTAAGTACTTTCTCTCCATATAGATACATATCACAAACCAAGCAGAAAAGGATTTTCAGAGAAAAGGTATTTACTCAGCTTTGCATATAATGATTTCCCTGAATCTCAAGACTCTGATGTCTGATTTTATTAAATGAGGGTTACTTGCAATGATGGCAAAGTAGAAATAAACAAATTTCAAGCTTTACACTAAAGCTTGCCAAACTATAGCTATATTTAATTCAGTGTTTGGGTTGATCTACTGTTGCTTTGAGCTGGTGGAGTGATAGAAACACATAATACTTGAAATGATTAGATCAACCTGCTTGGTGGGTACAATCTAAGCATCTACACTTCCAGATGGTTGGGGTTTTTTAAAATTTCCTATGAATTCTAGCTTTATGCTATTAATGATATGCTTTTATCTGGAATGATCACCGGATATGTTTGAAACATACAAACTACTGGTAAAACATCCATTTTAAGACCAATTACTCTTCCCAACAAGAGACTGTACATCTCCCCCTCCATATTTCATTTACTGGAGTCATCTGACAATCAAATCATGTATCTCTTCAGGGCTGTTCAAGATTTACATTCATATGTAGCTTAAATGCATTGCCCATTTTAGCCAATAATGTCTTAAGACTTTTCAGAGACTGGAATATTTTCCTGCAAGCCCATCAGATTGACATAACTCATACCCAAATTTCTCACTTTCTGACAATCCAGGCTTTCTTTAGATACAAATGTTAGCAAAGTCTTGGAGTTCCATAAAAAAGAATAGACACATGAAACTGTTTTCTCATGTTTTCCTACAAATCTCTTCTTTTGTCTAAAGCTTTCTTTGCCTCAGACTGTAGCAAAGCCCTGTAAGGGAATCTAGGTGTATCTCTGTATAAAGTGAGAGCAGAGTCTGAAATCATCTCACTAATTGCTTATAAAAAGCTTTATATCACAGTTCTGCCATAACATGGGCAAAGGTAAAGCTGTTTCCAACTGCAGGCAAAACACTACGGGTAGCTTCTACTACAGCCCATGCAAGTTCCCGCTGTAAACATGAACATCCCTTCCAAGGAACCTACTAATCCCTCCTTTAAACAGGTAGCAAAATTCAGATGAAAAATTTTCTGGTCCTGGAGTTTTATCATTATTCACATTTAGTATAGCTTTGAGAAATTTGCCTTCCATAATTTATCATAAAGATTTTGTCAATATTGGCAAATCTCCCACCTTGAGATACGTTTTAATAACCTCTGGTGGGATATCTGAAATACACGTTTTCATCATGACCAGGGAAACCTAGCAAAAGTGTCTGACAGACATACCTGCACTGATAAATACATACCATCACATTCAATGTAACAGAATCTCCAAATAAAACTGATGTATAAGTTAAAAAAAGAGACATGCCTGTAACATGCTATTATACTGCTAATTTCAGGGACTTGGATAAAAAAACTGTCCATTCATACAATAAAAAACCAAAGCCAAGCTTCTGTTTGTAATGGTTAGTTTTGCTTCATAATTACAAGCAACTGCCATGTGAGTATTTTGAATTTCCTAAATAAATATTTCTTGAAAAGATAATACAGGAACTCAAACAAGGAGAACCTTATGGTCTATTTGCTTTTGTAAAAACCATCTGTTTGCAGATGTTTAGGATTATTGGTATAATTTCTGTTACGATCAAGAATTAAATAAGTCAGTAGTTTAAAATTATTTCTTTATTTACTGAGCCAGTAAACAAATACAAGGGAACACTTATAGCTGAAACATGTGGCAGATCTGCTCCACAATAAGAGATTTATGGCAAAATCTGTGTGACCTGTGTGACCAGTGTGCCAGCCCATCATCATCAGTTCTCTGATACTGCTCCTCTTGACTTCCAACCTATCTAACCCCACAGCACTGAAACCTTTGGAAATAAGCACTAAGCACCTGGTCAGACATCCTCTGGTGCTGTAGTCAACTGCCACACTGTAGGGTTTCTGGTGCACAGACTGTGCATCACTATCCCATAGTGGCTGTCCTTTTATATCAGAAAGCAGAGGACACAAGTAGACCCACGTAACTGCTCTTCACTCCTCATCCACACAGACACACACCCTGGCGTTCAGCACAGAAAGTGTTATTTTGACAAACTGCAAGGCTCTGGTGATCAGTGTGGAAGGTTCACTAATATTAGTATGATATGTCTGAAAACAACCGTAAAGCCAAATTTTTTACAATGGCTGGACTATTTTTTTCCATGGAAAATTTCCATTGTGGTATTGACAGTTGCATTTTCTTATTTCTTAGACAAGAAGATGGTGAATTACAGTCCCAGCAGCTGAAGAATACTAGTGGAATGTGCTTTTAAACACACTGACAGATAGATGGAGAAATAGGATGCCAAGGCTGATGATAAATATCCACCTCTTATGACAAAATAACTGCTTGCTGTATTGCATGTGACCTTTATGAGACCCACAGAGAGAACCTCAGAGATGGATAGTAGGAAGAAACAGGCAGACTAAGGTGTTTAACACCTGCTGCACAGGGGTTTTTTAATCCTACAATACATACTGAAAGATCTAGGCCATGCAATTTGGGGCTGTGGCTTTTATGAAGACTATGCTGTGACAGTCTGTGGTATTCTCAGGGTAACACCCTCATGTTCTTTGACAGGTTGACAAGATCCAGGAATTCATAATCAAGTTCTTCCCTGTTGGCACCATAGATGATAATGACAGCAGTGGCAGGACCCTCTACCAACACACAGTCACACCTACCGTAGGAGCTGTTGAGCCTGAAAGAACACATGGGGGTCCTGCGACTACTCCTTACACTGTTAACGTGAACGAAGCTTTTTGGCTCTGCAAAAAGGAAAGTCAGCAGAACGTAAAGCAGAGAAGTTTGCTTCAAGCTACTCCAGTGTCTGGAAAGGCCACAGCGCAGTCTCAGTCATGAGTTGTTAAGAAAATATAGATGTGTCATTTTTTTTAAGTGAGAACATCTGGAGATGTCCAATATAATTATCTTTTTCTTGGTGATGAAGCACAAGGTTAAGTGGCACAGCTTAACAGCTGATGTGAGCAATTTGTGCAGCCTATTAGAACTGAGCATCCAAATGCAATAAACAATAGGATGGGGAAAGACTTCTTAAATGCCTCCATCAAACAAATGAGATATAAAAGTCACATTTAAGAAGCAGTTCTTTCTAGCTAGACCAAGTTAAGCAATGACAGGAACCATGTTGAAGAAAAAACACTGAAGTACTAACTTGTTTCTGATAACTGAAAAACATTAATTGCCTCTGAATCCTGTACAAGTAAAGCCTGATGCTTTTCCTCAAGCAGAGCGAACCTCTGCAAGGCAGAAATGCACAAATCCTAGGTTGTCCCTATGTGATCTTGGTGTAACTGGACAGCCATGAACACTGCTCTCATAACCCAGCCCCAACTCCCAGCCTCTCCGAGTGTTAAGGCTTGCTGAATCTGGCGCCTGAAAGAGGGGAGGCTACCGAAGATCCCATCCCAACATCCAGGCAGAATCCTGGCTGAGCACGTATTCCCAGTAGAGCACAGGTGTACAATTTCATTCAATATATATACATACATGTGTCCCATCAGACACATCAACTCAGATCACAAATACAGTACTGACACAAAGATAAACAGCTTTACAGCCTGACCAGACACAAGCACTAACCAGTCACTTGTTTACATGTGACCAGCCCTTTTTATATCCTTTTTCTCTAATTTTCCATGCCAGTTCCTCCCCTAGCCTCTCCCCTTCCTCACCTTTGGCACTTTTCCCAAACAGCCCACAGTGTTTTGTGCAACCCCCAAGTGCTGTTCCCCCAGAACGAGCCCATACCTGCCGGCAGCGACCCCCAGCCCATAGGTGACCTCAGGATAGGCTCTCCCACTGACTCCCAGTGGTGGGTGTCACCCCAGCAGCTAGCACACAAGCAAGGATGTGACATGCAACCAGAATAAGTCACCAAAGCGGAGGACAAATAGCAAGTGGGAAGGATGGATGAGCCACGCAGCTGGGAAGGCATGGAGGAGCCAGCAGATGCGCAACAGCTTTGTCAGGAATGGGGATGCATGACAGTTGCTGTGGATGAGCAATACCTGTTTCCCAAAAGAGGCCTCATGTTTGTGGACACAGAAAGAGGAAACTCAACACAAAGTAACTGGAGCAAACCAGTAACAAATTTTGACTGCACATGAGCTCTTGGTTCAAAAGAAATAAACCCATCTTAAAAAAGCAGTTCATGAAAACAAAACCAGCTTTAACCAAAATGTAACAACAGGTTGCACAATACATTCCGCTAAAAAAAATAAACAGAAGGGCTGTCAGCATGTCTAAGCTATCAGCAGCTTCCCTTCATTAAATCTAATTGTCATGCATTAGCGATTCCAGTTGACGCACAGATGATGGAGCCTCCAGCCAGTCTGGAGCAGAGGCTGATTCCAGGCACCTACTTACACTTGATAACATCAGCCTTCTCCCCCCTCCCCCCCTCTTTCCCCTGTACAAGCTTGGCCAACTCCATACTGTTGGCAAATAAATATAAATTGTATGTGTTCTTTGAATTTTAAGAGGCCAATGGAGCAACCGGAGATGTTTTAATAGTGCTGGTTGACAGTTCACAAACTGGGTAAGTAGATGAGAGAGCACTTCTCTCTGATTTTGTAAGTATGGGGCAGGTTTGTAGACTACACACACTGCACAAAAAGACAATAAATTTACCTTTTAAATAGTATTAATGATCTTATGTTAAAAATATTTATCAAGAATCAGCTAGCACTAGTGACCATACAGTGAAGAACTGCTTGTCTTAAAATTTTGATTCTGCTCCTTTGTGCATCTGGAGAGTATTAGTTCAGGAAATTATTCCAGCATGTGCTTAAATCCCTCTGAAGTGAAAAGAATATGAGTTTAAGCAAGCTTAAAGTTAAGTGAATACTTATGCAGCCTTACTAGGCAAGGGAGTGCAATTGGGGCCATAATCTTTACCTGTATGATCCTCTACTCCTCCAGCGTTATGACATTTCTCAGAGGCTGATAAGCATCTTTTTGTCATGTGTACTCTTTGGCAGGAGTCAAGCATAACTCATGGAAGTAATCTCATCCCACAGTAAATTTTACTTCCAAGTTCTTCTATAAATTAATGAAAATTAAAGTGTTACTGCAGGTTGGTTGCACACGTAGCCCACTTTGACTTGCACTCCCTGAATTATAACAGTTTGGGGCTCTAAGACCCATCTATCAGACTCTCTGAACTGGGAACTTCTGCTGTCAAAATATCTGTGGGTGCCCCACTCCTGAGAGAAATGTTGACTGGATCTACACACAGCTCTCCCTCCAGGCAATCATGAACACCTGCGATCATTTTTCTGCAATCTACCTTTTTCCACACTAGTTTTTGATCACTGCTATGTCACCAACAGCATGTATCACTTCTGGCCTGTGTTTTAGAAAGCTGATTTCCATTCTCTTTCATCCAACATCTTAACATCTCAGAAACAATGATGTTGCTCAGAAGAACAGTATCCCGCGAGACCTACATATGTGTATGTATGTGTATACGTATATACGCACACATTTATGTAACCCAAAAGAAAATCATATGAGAACCGGAAGATACTACTCAAATGGATCAACGCTATTCTTTTATCTGCCTTTTGCACAGAGAGCTGATTAATTTCTATTTGTGGAATCAAGACAACTGGCTGCTTGACAAAGAAACTCAGTATGTTGAGAAGCAAGGAAACAGCACAAGCAGTCCTTGAACCTGTCCTGCTGCTGTGGCCAGCTGAAAAAGATGGAGGGGTGTTTCTAGGTCTACCCGGTGACAGCCAAGATACATCCTGCTGGTATGCTGATCGGAATTAGCAGAAACGACTCTGGAGTTTCCAGGTGTGGTAGGGTTTTCAGGCCAGCGGGAACAGGGGTGCTTTCCCAGGCTGGTGTTCTGACCGCTGGTGGGTTCACAAGAACAAATAGTTTTCTTGAGCATCTGACCTAATCTTTGCTTCTCTGGCTGAAGCTATACAAAAAGCGAACAAAGAAAACAAAGAAAGATGGAAATAGCATGCACCCTGCCACCATTCATCTTAGTCAGGGACCACTATCAGGCTTAACTAATAAGCATCATCAGCTCCAAACATTAACCTCTGCATCTTTTGAAAAAAGCTTTTAACTGCTTGTAAAATGGGGGCAGAGTACATGTTACTGGTGAAGAATCCTTCCCCCTGGGCACCCCCCTCTCACCTCCAGGCAGGTCTTTGACCAGTCCCAAAAGCAGGACTAGTTTGGGGCTGCTGCTCTTTTTCTTATGCTGCAGTCATGCATGAATAGGGGCCAGATACAAAGGCAGTATTGTATCAGCATTGTTGGGGAGGTTGTAGCCTCTCTTTCCTCCTCCAAGTCATCCTCCCGATGCAGGCAGCTCGCTGCAGCTGCACAGGAACGCCGTGTTACGGATGGAGTATTTTAAAAGTTCCAAAAATAATTCCTGTGAGGAGTGAGAAATTGTGTTTGAATCCCGACAGAGTAACAGACAGGCTGGAGCTGGATGGAGGACAAGTGGATCAGAGACAGAGCAGTCACGACAATGCTATGCTATTGAAAATCAGAGGACCTAGACAAAGTAGAATATCTGCAGTCTGGGGGAGACTGAGGTTTGTGGTTTGGTGTTTTTTTTTTCTCTCCTACGCAGAGCTAAAAAAGAGAAGAAAGCAAAGGAATCTTGATAATCAGAGATCTCTGAGTTATACCTGCACCCAAAGCACCCCAGACAAGTGCTAACTTTTTGATGAAGTCCTCAAAGCCTGCTGATAAACAGACTCGAGGATAAAGAGCGCTGCTGTTAAATGAAAATGAAAGGCAATCAGCCCATCAGAGAGGCAGACCCAAGGCACTTCATATAAGCATCCCAAAAGGCATCGAATTCAAAATTCAGAGATTACTTTTGAAAAATACACCTCACTCTTAAGCAGATAACTGTAGAGCTGTGGACCACACTGTAAAGAGCTGCTGGGCTTAGACCCCCGTTGCTCTTTCGGTAATGTTGATGGTGACTTTCCTTGAATTTCACTTTCTGGAGTTCAGCCTCCCATTATATTTTCATAGCAGTGAAATTAAATTAAAACTGATCAAACGATAGTTGAGGATTACAGTCTATTTTAAGAGGCTGTTCTTTCACTTTGAGCTAAAATGAAACATTGCCAAGGGCTGGCAGAAAAATAGCAAAGAAGGAACATGATTAAAAAGGAAAGCATTATTACAAAGACAAATGGCACATTTTGCACATCAGCTATTAAAGATACTTACAGATGTTATAAAAATAATGCACCAAGCTACCAAACAGGTGTTTTGGGGCAGGTGTATGGGATTACAAAAAGACACTGGGGCTGTTAAAGGGGGAAAACCTTTCTCCTCTAGGCCTTTCTAAGGGAAATTAGAGAAAGGCTTTGTACCATGCACTGCTGCCAAACCATCAGGGCAGAGAGAGAAACAGCCCCAACAGCAGCTCTCACCAAGGTGTCAGGGGCAACATGTCTCCACGCTTCACTCCCCCTCTTAATTCTCACTGGCATGGCCCATATGCTGGGTCTCCATCTGTGCTACACATGCATCATCCCCAGTCCCTGCGTACTGGGCGGGAGGTCAATGAAAGCCAGAGGTGGTCCAGAGAGCTGGAAACCTCTCGGGGCAAAAAGAAAGATGCGGAAGCAGCTTGCTTTATTGCCCTGCTTTTTGAAGGGCTGCAAGAGTTAAAAAATGTGTTAAAAAGAGTACAAGATTTTCCACCAATGCTTTAAGTTCATTAACACCCTGAATGGCAACTCCACGCATGGTATTTTCTTTGGGTGACAAAATTAAAGTATGGTTTGACATTGTCTTTTTCTGGTTGCTGGTGCACTTAAACCCAAAAAATCAAGGTGCCATTTATGTCAGGTAATAGGCCTGCTTGAAAATTGTGAAAACAGGCTTTCAGGAGGCAATTTCGCTGAGTGTTTCTGAAAGGGTGTGCAGTTGGCCCCACTGATCTGCCCCTGAGGAAAGGGGGACACCCAGACAGGCAGGCTGGCAGCAATGCCTTGGTACCCGGCAGAGATGGATGGCAGAGAGCAGAGCTGGAAACCACCACACCACAATCCAGCACAGCTGTACTGTAGCCAACATTGCATCACTTATTAAGATAAAGAAAACCTATTTAGCTGACATTTGCTTTGTGTGCCATTAAGCTAGACTCTGCCTTTGCCCACACTCATCCAGTTGGCACGTATGTTAATGCACAAAAGGGTACAGACAGGCACCCACGCTGCGGCAGCCTTTCCCGGGGTTTCAAAAGGAGCTGGGCCTGGCACTGCGAACCCGGGTCCTGCTTTATTTCAACTGTAAATGGCTTTTGCTGCGTGCCCAACTGGCATGTCCTTTAAAGTTGCGACTGGGGGTGGGATGTGGGGTGTTTGCTTTCCTAAGTGAATTAAGCAGTTCTGAAGAAGCCAAATTTGCAATTCTGAGAACCAGACTTGTGTTTAACTGCAGACCAGACAAGGGGAGCTGGAGGAAAGCAGCCTTTCCCACACCTTCTCCGGGCATCATCTGATGCCAGCCAGAGACACTGTGCCGGCCAGGGCGAACACTGCTCCTGCCAACCCAGGTGGCAGCTCAGTGCCAGCCGTGGCACCTCAGTGCCAGCCGTGACAACGCTTTTTGTCATTTATACAGCTGTCCCAGAGCAGCTGGGCTGCTGTCACCTACTCAGTTGTCACCAGACGTTTAACAGCTGCCTAATAACAACCATCTTTGCTCATTACTAGTTTAAACCAAGAATTCAGAGGAGAAGGACAGATTGAATTACTACTTCCCTGAACTAGACTGCGTTCACCTAATATTGTTAAAGCCTTATGTGAAATAATACAGGATGAATTGTGAACCTCTTTATTGGTTTCTGGGTAGACAGCTTTAAATGCTAATCGTAGCTAATTAAATTACTTAACTTCATTTGCCTCTGCCAATGGGCCATGTGATAGGATGACTTTGGAAGACAGTGCTCTTGGAGTCTGTGGCTCTTATATTTTACACCAGGGCAATGTTAATCACCAGAAAATGCAATTACCACATTATTGCTAAATCCATATGTATGAAATAAAATGAACTCCAGCAAGAGGAACACATGAAACATCCAACTTCTTGAATAATGACACGAACTGCTGTTTAATCTCCTCTGAACACCCTCAACTCTTGCTTGGTAAGGCTCACAGCACAAAAGCAGTGTGTTTATGACCAAACTAATATTTATAATACTTATTAAAAGTTTACCACTTGTCTTTACATCCCAGAGAAGTATCCAGTCAAACATTTGCTGTTTCCATCTCAAAATTTCAAAAGGTCCATGCCAAGAACAAACACTGGCACAGAAATTCCTCTCAGCAAGAAGACTTCTCACACTCTGCCTCATCACACAAAATATTTTTCACATCTCCACTCTATGTCTGGAGAAACTGAGGCAGAGACATGAAATTTTTTCTTCCTAGCTATTGACAGAAAGGCTATCAGGCTCTAGACTGCAACTCACAAGATCTTGGGCCCTATTTGTCTTGAACCTTTCTCCTACATAACACTGCTATCTTTCTGCTGATCAACACCATGTTCAAAGCGTGAAGGTCAACCTCTGTATCACTGGCCAGCTGCACCCATCGGTTGCTTTCATCTCTTCTATACTAGCAGGCAGTTGAAGCACTACTATTACTCTGTATTTATATTGGTATGAAAATGCTTCTGGAAGATGACTCTGTTGAATTCAGGAGTAGGAGTCCTGCACAGATCATTGGCCAAAAAGCATAACTTGAAAACATTAGGTAACTGGCCACTGAGATTTGTCACTCAATTTCCATCCCTGGCAACAGCCTGCTAAAGAAAACTCCTTACCACTGCAGCCTGGCACATTGGCTGCACCAGTTATAACAGCATTCACATGTGTGTGCAAGGTTTAAGCCTTGTCGGGATCAGACAGCATGTTGCCGTTGCCCTCTCCCACCTGTGCCAGTCGGGCTGGAAGTTAGACACAGACCCTGGCTAAAATAACAAGAAATTTAATACAACAGAGTGATAGAACAATCTGAATAACAACAGTATTAATGGTAACAACAATAAACAGCAATAACAGTGAACAAGACAAACAATATACAGAGAAATAGCTCTAGCTGGTTTACAGAAAGAAAAGTTCCCCACCGAGCCCGCCAAAGAGCAAGGAAAGTTCCCGCACCGGACGTGAAGTCAGCATGGTATGAATAACCCGGCTGGAGATCCCTTCCCCCTCTCTCTCTGCTGGGGAAAACTTGACTCTATCCTAGCTGAACCAGGACAATGGGGGAGGTTCAGTCCCACTGACTTTGCTGGGGTCATCAGCATCCCCCTGAGACTGCATGCTCTAATCACTTATTTTTAACATCAGCATTTGTTCACACCTCTCTTTTCCTGAATGGGCCATTTTTCACATCATGGTTGTTCATTCAGTTCTCCTCTCAGCTTTTCCTATCCACTGCTGAGCCTGGCTTCAGCTGGTGTCTCAGTTCCTTTTTCATTTGGTTTGTCTGAAATAACTCTCATCTGCCCTATAATCTCATAAACTCACCATATCTACACATCTGTTAAACAACTGCCCACCATGTGAAACACCGAGGCCTCATGCTCTGCAAACGACAAGATTAGCACTTGGGCCTTCCCATGCTAACAGCAGGATTTGTGATGCTCTGACTCCATCAGTTTAAGAAAGCAACTTAGAAACCTCCCACTCCTTTCTCCTAATGACACAACTTCCCTAGCCAAAGCCAGCATCTAATTACAATCATACATTACACAGCAGCCAGGAAAGAGAGAGCACGCATCTAGATTAACTCAAGAGACAAAAGGACAATTAATTGCTTCAAGAAGGAGAGAACTTGTTCCGAAAGCAAGACTCAGTCAATTTGGCGGTAACAACACCCTCCATTGGCACAGCCTGGGACTCTCACCAGTCACTGTGCGGCAGCGGGGCCATGCTGTAGCCTGCAAGTGATGGGCTGGCAGGGATGTTTCTATTTAAAGTATATGCAAACATACTCCTCCTAAAAGGAACATATATATACACATCTCTAGCTTTCCCTTTGGGCCATTTTAGGAGTGCATGCAATTTTCACGATAAATTTCCCCTGGAGAGAAGCAGACAAAACATTGAAGTGTTATTACTTTGTGATATCTTACTAGCCAAGAAGATTGTGAAAAAAACTATTTCTGAAAGTATGTCATGACCAGGTACTTTTAATCAAGAGCAAACTGACTAAAACGTTCAGCCTGGATTAAAAACTGCTCTTTTGCCTTAAAAATGCAATCAATCAAAGTGACACAATTACCTGGCCTGAATTAAAACACTCGGTGATTTGTAGCTCAAATGCAGACAACTCTGGAAATACAATTATCCCTTTAATATTCAGAACCAAAGCAAAATGCTTCTGAACGCTTAATAAATCTTCAGACAGAAAATTTACATTCGGTAACATGTTATATTGGTTTTGCGCCCAGTTTTATAAGTACCAATTTGTCTCTTCAAAAAGAAAGGCAAGACTGACAGCGTTTCTTAATTGAGTCAGCAGCTTTGCCAAAATGCTCCACGCCACTCCTTAACAAGGGGGAAAGACCTGCTTCAAACAGAAACAGTCACAACAGGCAGACTTTGAACGCACAGCCTGCACTGAAAAGGCCAAGGAGAAATCCCAAGGTCCTCACGATCTTGAGGACTGAGTAAAGACTTAAAGATCTGGTGCTATTTCATTCTTATGCAGAGATATTTTCCAGAGCAGAGTAAGGTCACTTGGCTTGTTTCTCAGTGATATTATTCCATGAGGCTGCAGAAGACTTTCATGCGTTAAGGTAATGTTGAGATATATGTTAATTTTTTGAAATGCTTTATATAGCATTTTTTCCTCCATCATTTCTTGTTGTTATGAATTATAAAAAACAATAGTCATTGCTGCAAATAGTTGTAATTAGGGTAAAAAGATGCATTCTTTCCTTCACTGCATAATTAACCAGATGTTCTTTCTCTGTCAACTAGCAATGAAAACATGACTACTAAGCATTAATAAAGAGATTAACTTTATTAAAATCACTAAGCTCAATATAAATGTTAACTTCAGCTACATGCCACGGACTGTACATCACTGTCATTGGAAGACAACCAGTTTACAAACTGCAGATTAGAGAATTATGAACCAAATATTATTGTGAACAGATACAGTCCTCAAACAGAACACTAGCTTTATATCAGAAATGGGGTTTTAACTGAGAGCATCTGAGTAAGTTCACTTTCAAATTTGTAAAATTAAAATTGTAAAACTTGACTGTAGCAGGCATAGAAAGATGTCTATGCTTGTACAGCAAGATGACGCTTCTGAAAGAATAACAATCCCAGATGCCGAGACATCAAAGTGAATTTGTCACATTTTCAGATCTTCTTTAGAGAGAAATCTTACCAGAGGGGCTTTGTTCACCAGGGAGTACTCTTCCATCATCATGTTATGCCTGTAAGGAGTGCACACAAATTCTCAACTGGTGGCAGCCAGGCAAACCAAAAGGGAAAACAGAGCATAACACACCTGTATCTCACATTTGTACAACACCATTTATTTCTGAGTAAAAGCCAAAACTTCATTTCCACAGCTGCCAGTTGTAGCAAGTGAGAAAGGGGGGAAAGAGTCTTGGCTTCAGATGAAAGTGAATCAACTCCACCCATCAGTCCCATGGAGCTGTATCTGCTTCATCCTGAAGGGATCAAACAGCACACTAGGCTGCCTTTGCACAGCAGCAACCCTGCAACATTATTTGCACCATAGTGTTGCAGCTGAAGTTACTTGGGGGAAACATTGACTCAGTACTAGGATTTAATTCAAATCAGTAAGATGTAAGGAGATTTACCAAATACAAAATATTTGACAATAACGCAAGTTAGAAGCAAGGTTGAGGGGAAGGGGAACCCCAGAATATTCAGAGATCTGTCTCTGTGGGTGTACAAAACCTTTAAATTTCCACAATAACAGTTAGATGGATAACAGGTCATTTAGTACACACCGCACAGAGGCAAAGTTGCACCGGACAATATTCCCTTCTCTTTTGCAAACCAAAATAAGACTTTGGATTTCAGTTTAGGTTTTTAATTCATAATTTAGCTAAGCCGCAGAAAGGATATGACATATCCATCAAACCTTAACTTCCTGCAAATAGAGGACCTGTGTAAGACCTCACGGCATATATAAAATCTCACAGTATTTAGAGGTCAGCTTTAGAGCTGTTGGCAAAGCCTTTTTGGTCTAAGTATTTTTGCTATATTGCAATAATATTCAGCATGAAAAAAGCTGAATTAATAACCTTTGTAAAGGTATATTCTATTTAAGAAGATATTTTGTAACCCAGTGCTCTTGCATGTATCCTTTCCCTTCCAAATCTAATCCAGAATTAAAACCATGCAATTGTAATCTTTTAATTAATGGATTCTCTGGGATGAAGAAAAAAAAAAAAGGTAGCAGGTATAAATGCAGAGACAGTAGGTACCCAAGTTGCTCAAGTGATAAATAAAAATCGAAACAGGAGACAAGAAGGGAGAAACCAGTGTTAAGCACAGGAGGGGAAAGGTGATTTGTTTCTGTGAGAGGCGCTACCGTGACCAGTGCTGGAATGCTGTGTGTCCTTCCACTACATACTTTCTCCAAAGACACAGAAAACATGGAAAAGGCAGTATATAATAAAAAAAAAAAAAAAAAAAAAAAAAAAAAAAAAACTCGCTGTGAAAGTGTAATTGGTTTAGTTTAAGTAATCTGATCACAGTCTATAAATACCTTTATAAAGAGAGACTATTGCCTGGCAAAAATAGTCTTTAATTAAGATGAGAAAGGGTAGAGAGCGCTAGATGGGAAAGAATGTGCAAAACCTAGCTGCTGGGACAAACAGCTGAGAAAAGCAGTACATTCTCTGTCCGTGCTGTCTTCAAGTCATAGCTGGGCATCCTTCTGGAAGGTATGCCTGACTCCAAATCAAATTCGGGTTATCACAAAGAGAAAGCCCAGCAAAGTCTAACAGTTTGTTATTGGATGAGTTTACATGCTAGAGCCCTTCTGGGCTGAGCATCTCTTTATCTGAGAAGCAGACACCATGGGAGCTCACCCCTGCAATACCACCAGCACTGACACCTGCAGCAGAGTGGCCTCCTTCGGCCTCACATTTCTCATCAGCAAAAGCCTAAAGCAGCTGAGATTCAGTTAAATTAATTCATCAGGCAACGACAAACCCAACAGCAACTCTGTAACTTTTCAAAGGCTTTTCGAATGAAAACACGACTTTTCAGTGGCTGTGGTTAAGTCTTTGCTACATCGTCTTTTAGGGTCAAAATAGAAAGGACAACCCTTAACGACACAAAATCCTTATAACAACCAGACCAAGAGTATCTATATCCCACTCTTGGACAAAGTCACAGATCCAAAATTTATCTAAAATACAGGCATATGTGTTCTGTATCTTTTATTTTCATGGGTATATTTTATCAGAGTTAGTCATAGAAAACATTCCCTTGCAACTTTTTAAAAATACTAAAGCAAATTTCACTCAACATCTGCATACTTTTATTCAAGGTATTTCAGTGTCTTTCTTTAAATAGCCTTCCTCTTTTAGTTTTCAGAGTGGTTTTTTTATACTACAACCACTATGAATAATTGTAATAATTTCTATGGATAAGGAAGAAACTGAATGTCTTAAACAGATTTTGGGCAAGGTAGTTGCTGTTCTGCATCAAAGACATTACAGTCTTATCACTGCTGGTATAATTGCCTTCACTCCTTTTTGTTCTGCTCTCCACTATAATAGCTCTATGCTTCATTGACCTTCCCTTATTTTCATAAACTGTACCAACCATTTCCCTTTATTTGCTCCTCTATTGCTACATTAAAACAATTCAAGAAGATTAACTAGTGAAGCACAGGCTGCCTCTGCAGAAGTCATGCTATTTTGACCTCATCTAATCATGATTTTCCAGCTGCTTGATAGCACTATTTTATTATTTTCTTTTTCAGTGTAATCAGTTTGCCAGGTACTGAGATAGGGCATACTGGTTTGCAATTCCCTGGGATAACCTTCAAAGCCTATAAAGAATACAAACACCAGTGTGCTCTTTGCCAGTGCTCCAATACATGATGTTTTAATCAGAAATGACACAATTTTACTAGTCAGCAGGAATACTCACAAGCTGTATTTGATAAATCTGGTGCAGAGGCGAGGCTGCCACTGTTCCAGGTGTCCACAGCAAAAGGTAAATCAACAGCTATTGCTACAGCACAGAAACACAGCACAGAGAAACCAAGGCTGGACTCGACACAGCACCCAAAAGAGGCTGGAGCCTCGGCAGCAGAGCACAATTCTGTCTTGAGTGGGCAGCACTGCCAATGCTCCTGCGCTGCCCATCACCTGCCTGCACTGTGCTGTACACAAGCCTGCGTGCATTAACCAGGGTACCACTTTGAGATGCTGCTCTGTGTGGTTTGGAGTGTTAAAGAAGTTGTTGCTATTATGTTTCATAGTGCACTTTCCTTTAAAACTGAGCCAGGATTACAAGCCACACATAACACAGTGCAGGAGTCTTTGGACAGTGGTGCTGCCACCTGGACCATGGAAACATTAGCAACTCATAAAAACATAGGAAGAAAAGTCCTATACGGCTTGTCATTCTTAGACACTTCTAAAAATAAGCCATGTGTGCTGCTGAGTTGGAGATGTACAGAAAGAAGAGCCTGCCTGTTACAAGTGAGCTGGCCAGATACCACACCATGCTGTCTGCTCAGCACTACCTGCAAAAGGCAACACAGTGAACGTGTCTGAGCAATGAATAGTTGCTAAGTTTGTAAGGGCTTGTCAAAAAAGTTAAAGGCATCTGTAAAAAAAATCTTACTATTCTTTTCAACATTAAAAAAATTACAGGTAAAGAATGGCAGGTTAAACTAAACATTTATCCAAAGACATTTTCTCTTTCAGTTTGGTGAGGAAATAAAATATTATTCTGTAGCTGACTTGAATTTTATTTTTTTTTTCCAGTTGGGTAAGCTAACACAAAAAAATAAATTATTCATAGACTATTACTTAAAAAAAAAAAAAAGTGTGTGTAATATTCTTGCCAAGTTTCAAGTCTCTAGTCCAGATCCTAAGATTACAAGAATTTTTATTAACTGCAATTTTTTTTTTCTAAATCCAAGTAAGGCAAGTAGGTATTCCTCTCCCAAGAACTCCTTCTTACTCCCAGAATTAGGTCCCAGATGATCAAATGGGAACACTTCAGTCCACCTGGTCAAAAGCTACAATCTAGTAGCTAAAACCAGCTTAGAATAAGATCTTAGAATTGAAACTATTAGGTAATATCAATTACAATTGTCATGAACCATGGTATGTGAAAAAACCAAACAAACCAAAATCTCATATGAGAGCAAAGGTTTCAATGGAGCAGTACTGAATTACATAAACCTGCAATCTTCCCCAACACATAGAGCAACTAAAAGTTTTCTATCACCTGACAAACTGTCACACAGTATTTCTGCAGCCATCAGAGACTGCCATACTAGACAATCATCCATAAATTATTAGAAGGGCATGACAAAAAATATTTCTGAAGGTGATAACTGCACATATTGAGCAGCTGTTCTTAAAATTATCAGGTTAATCCTTCTTTTATTCCAAAAATCCCACATAATCTAAACCAGCAGACAAACATTGTTCTCTCAGGGCACATTCATACATGGAAGCTATACAGGCTACGCAAAGAAGAATGAACAAATCCCATGGTTAACTTCTCATTTGTTTTCTATTCATAACTACTAAAGGTGGTAAAATTTATTCTTCTTTCACTTGTTCTTTTATAAGACTCTAGAGGATGATGCTGAACTTCTGAGAGATCTGTCATAGCAGGGTTGTTAACACTCTTCTCCATTAAACATATGTAATGCCTGACTGATTTTAGCCATGTGATGTGTACATCTAGAAACGCAACAGCTCAGTAAAATCAAATTATGAAAAAAGGCAAATTTACATGGTCAGGTGCCTAATATGTAAATGGATTTTTTAACTGGGTGGACTCCATAATTTGCTAATAGTGTGCAGTCATTAATGATACAATGACAGGAAAAATCAGGCATGATAATTCATAGTCTGTAAAATAATTAGCTGCTTCATAGCATTTTCGGTGAATGCATTCAAACTCCTTTAACACCTTTCAAACCAAAAACCCCTAACCTGAATCTTTGTGTGCCTAAGAGTGAGTCACAACAGTCACATTTAGTCACAACTTTATTTAAATCAAACAATAAATTGATATTTATACCATTCAAAAAATGTACCAAATATCTTCCTCACCAACCTGTTAAGACAATTGAGAAGTCTCATTTTGAAAAGCGTGGTCTCTCTTGTAGACATCTTTTTCTCCCACCACTTGCGCCCACTAGGAAGCTGCAAGTATAAACTGGTACAACAGCAGCTATACATACCTGAGAAGAACCTAGTGGCAAAATGCTCAGCTGCACTGATTTGAGCCTACAATTTACGTATCAAGTGTCTGTATCAGTAACTGGGTTACAGTTTATGCTTCTAAGCCTGTTTATATGCCTGCCTGCCTTGGAAAACCGCCCTTCCTCTACTGTCCATCTGTAAGAGACCCAAACCCAAACCATCCATCCACAAAAAAGTAAAGCACAGAGCAGAGCAAGATCAGTCACCGCTACCAATTCTCCAAAAGAGGCGCTAGTGAGAAGAGTGAAAAGGTCACTGGGACATTATACACTCTGGCTGTGGCTCTTCTAACCAATCTAACAGAAATACAGTACAAACAAGTTCGGGATGCACATTTTTTCCAAGGCGATGCTTGGAAAACTGATGTAATTTTATGTCTTTGCAATTACAGTATCTGCACTGCAGACTGACAAAAGTTTACAACACGAAGAGTGAAACTAAAGTGAACCTTGTTATTTATGTTCTCACCTCAGTACTAGAAATTATACAAGCACATCATTACTCCTCTACATTGGAGAAATACATGTCAGGGGGCAGGAGGGGCTAAATCATGGGATCTTTGGGGTGGGAGTACACACCAACCATCAGAGCCCTTCTCCTACTGGAAGGGGAGAAAGAAATTTCCTGATGGATCCACTTTATTTGAGTAACTTTGATCTAATGACAACTTTCACACTATGAAAAGCCATAATAGTGAGACTCCCGCCTCTGGTTATGTAAAAGATCATATTACATTTTTTAAATTTTGGAACTATTTTAGTTACAAAATTAGTCCTATTCAGCTATGAAATGCAGGTATAATTGCATTTTGTAGGAATTTACTGATATATTTTTTCTTTTCTTGATACTCTCCTTCACTGTGTTCTAAAATCTGGAAATTTCTAGACATGTAGAAGAAATGTGTACTATTGTGTGAAAATATTTTTTTTTTAGAAAGAATACTGTGTTAGATTTTCCTCATATTGAGGTTATTCGAAAAAAAGAAGAAAGAAGAAAATTGCCTGGCCATACTTGTAAGGAATGTGAGATAGTAAGTAATGCTTTAAAATATGGTTAGCTTTTTATTCTCCTAGCTCTGCTAGTATCTAAGTGCTAAAGTGCTATTGAAATCATGAATCTGGTTGCATCACCATCACTACCTACAGTAGCAGAGAAGTGTTTACCAAAGCTGTTTTACCAAGTTTTGGGTTGGTTGGCTTAACTGTAGTAACTGCATATGTCTTAGAAAGTCTTTTTTGGTTTTGATGTGTCTGTATGATGGAAACTTCTCACATCATGGTTCCAGTAAGATTTTTGTTAATAAAAAAATACATTAGCGAGTGAAAGAATGATGACAAGTTTGTAAACTTCAGCTCAAAAGCTCCACTGATGTTTACAGGTACTGGAATAAGTAAGTTCTATGTCCTGTTGTACCTATATGTAGATATATCTTGATTTGGGGCTTTTCTGTTTGTTTTTGGGGTGTCTGCATTTTCAGATAATTACACCAGCATAGGTGCCTATGTATATATGTGCAAATGCCTGCAAAAATATTTACGTTATCAGGTTTAAAAGTATGAAATTTTAGGTTTCATGTTACACGTTTTTTCCTCCCTTTCAATTTACTAAACTGCTTTCAGATACTTGGTATAGAGATAAAATATTGAAGTAATTACATGTGTAATAAGGACATATTTCATTTGATCATTAATAGATTTTTCAGGCTAGAGTTAATTAGGCAATGATCTCTTACATTATGA
>NW_020799097.1:54332630-54368600 GCF_003259725.1 Athene cunicularia | reverse complement strand
AGAGAGAAAGAAAGAGGAGAAGAAAAAGAATCAAAATCTCAATCCTACACCTTGGATTTGTCCTCTATGGCTTCAGCTTACATCTCAGAAGACTGCACTTTGAAAACTTTCCTTGCCACTGCTCATATGAAAATTACTACAAGATCACTGTGTTCAAGAGACAGGTGAAGCTGTTCATTCTCTTAACTTGTTTTTACTGCAAATGTCCTTGTTCTGTGCAGAAAACACATGGCTCATTTTTTTAGAGCTCTAGCTAATTTCTCACTTATGTTAAGAATCGGCTCTAAGGCAGGAATGCTTTCAGGTGAGGTGGGCTATATGGAAAAGATGACAAAAGTCGCATGATACTGCAGCCTGTTTCAAGTATTGGTTTTTAAAGCACTGGTGTACTCCAGGCACTCTTTTATTGTATGCTGGGAAAGTACAAGTATTCATCACAACACAGCAGGAGTCAGTTCTAAAGCCGGGTACCTGACATTTAATCCCACCAATAAAATGCTGCTGGTGCACAGTTTTTAGGGCAGCCAGGTTATCCAGTAATGAGCCCTTTTCATCCTCTGCTGTCTGTAATTACTGCATCTCTGTCAGGAACAAGCAGCGCAAACCTTGTCCTGCCCATACGGTGGTGCAAATAGTAAAGGGTAAATTTAGTAAAGAATAGCCAGTTTAAAAGTTATCACCTACATCAGAGAAGCTATGGGGAAAACATTTTATTGCTACATATCAACAAACATTATCACACCTACTTAAGTGCAACTCTTTATTGCCAGTAATTCAAATCTTTAGCAAAGCAGTTGCTTGATAGTACCTTCTAGCAGGAATAGAAAAGAGAAAGAGAAGGCAGAAAACAACACACGGAGTCTGGCTCTTCTGCAGATGCAGTGCATGAGGAGGCTCTGCTTCCACAGACCTCCACCACACAGCTTCTCCCACATCTCTGCAGTGAGAAAGCTGGCTGTAGAACTGAGCTTCACAGAGCTATGAGAGAGAGTAACAGCCTCCAGAGACTTTAAAATGATAGCACTAAACATAAAAAATAAAAAGGAAAAAAGAGAAGTAAATCATTCAAGAACTTGGGTCAATCTTTTAGGGTCCCACCCTCTAAACACAAGATAGACAGAATTAGTTTACTACAGCCTAGAAAAATCAAGTGTAGCATAAACACCTCCAAAACTGCAATTTCTGTGCCACTGAATACAGAAGCTTTCAAGGACATAATGAAGTCAAAGCACTCAACTTACTCAGTAAAATTGCTCTTCCAAGGGGGACCCAGAAATCTGCTTTTGACCTGAACATGAGCCACTGCTGTAGCTCAATAAAGGCACACAAAGTCTGGGTCAACAGGGTGACACTCTGGTGAATTTGTTAATGTCAGACAAGACACTAACTCAGATACAAATCAACACTCTTGAGAATGTTCTGAATATTTAGAAATTTTAGAAACATTTGAAAGCTTTTTATTTATATCTTCACAACTATCAGAATTGTCAGGCATTCAGTTAGGCCACCTGGTCACTTGCTAATGAGTCACCTTGAGATTTTAACATGAGAGCTTCAGGAACTCAGGAAAAAGTAGTCTAAAGTATCATAAAGCAGTAGAAAGGGTTGTCCTGCATAGTGGACAGAAATTTATGGCACAGAAGAATGAGAAACATATGTCAGTAGTGAAAATTTGGTAGGCAAAAAATCTAGTTTATCAGCAAACTGTTACTTTATCAGTGTCTGTTTACTCTCTTGTGCATCCTTTTAATAGAATATAATGAAAACCCATCACCCTATGTCCAGGGCAGGTACCCTCACCCATGAGACTCTCTAATGCCATTTTCTATCTTCCTTCCTATCACCCCAAGCAAGTTTGAAGTCTTAGGTCAGTAAGGTATTGTTGGTTTCAGTCTTGAAAGATGTGAACAACCAGCTGGGGTAGAAGAACTGTGCAGACAAGTCCATAATTTTCCCACTCCTGAGAAAATTAGTTTACTAATAAACTTTGCCTATGGTCTCTGAAATTTGATTTGAAGAGCACCTGAATTCTCATTTAGTCACAGGAGCCAGCTATATTGAGATCTTGGGATCCAATACAGTTCTGCAGTCTGCAGACAACTGAAGAGTCTGCTGGCAGACTCCAGTGGAGACATGAATCCACAATTTTCATGGAAACATAAAACAGCTTCACCAATTTTAAATTCAAGGAAGATTGGGCAGTAGAAGAGTGAAGAAAGTGACCCAAGAAGGAAGACAGGCAAAAAAAAAAAGTATTTTAAGCCTTATAGAGAACATTTCTTCAAGTATCCTCACATCACATGAAAATTCTTGCTTCAACGCCCATGTATTACTTCCATGAAGATTTGTCCTGACTTTTAACTATATTGCTAAATAGCAATCTGAACAGCGATCTCTGTGTAGGTTTTCCATCAAAGCACTACAACGAAATATTTTTTCCTCCACTTGACAACAGGGGTGGTGAGAACAGTAGCAAGGCTCTGTATGTATCAGTAATTTGATTCCTGAGGAGCCAATCCATCCATCACACATCTGCTGGCTTGACCCCCCCAACAAACGAGCTGCATTAATCCATTGGTGTGACACCTCACACTGAACAGTTCAGCACGGGCTCCAACACAGCACCAGTTGTCTTTGCCAACTTCCATCATGCTTGGCATTTTATGGATGCTTCTCTGAAAATAATCAGTCAAAAAAAATTGATATATAGGTAAGGAGTCTCAATACAGTAATCAGGACAAAAAAAATCAGGTAAGTTGTACTTGTGGCCTTCAAAAAAGTTATTTTAAGTGCCTTACCAGTGGGAGTCAGGAGTTAATAAGGCCATGCAGTATCTGACACCAGAAGAGTATCTGCTTTTAAGCAAAGAAAAATTGGTACTGCCTTAGAATGAAATATATGAAAAAATTACTTGGTAATGTATGGGCCCCGAGAATGAGAAGGCAGAGGGAGAAATTTGTTGCCTGGAGGAGGCCAAAACTGGAACTGTTTTGCTGCTTAGAGCGAGAATGACAAATCTCACGACAAGGACGTGCGGCATCATTTGCTTTAGCACTGTAGTGTTCTTAACCTAAAAAATAATTCTGCATCAGGTTCACTAATAGAAAGAATAATTTGCAAAGACATTATTCAAGTCTTTTCCATGCTTATCTATTTCTAGCTCAGTCTACAGGAAACCCTGTTATGAAGATGATAAAAAACCTCAAAACTCAGGAGGAGCAACATTGAGTTGGATACCAACCCTATGCAACCTTAACAGTGGATGCTGATGGATCCAGAGTACTTCACCATGGAAACTTGACATTTTCTTGATATAAGAAAGATTTTCATTGGGTTTTTTTAAATTCCTTTAAGATAGTAACAGAAATACACACACTACATAAAAATAGGTGTTTGAGAAAGTCTTAGCAGAATCAGAACCTTGGTTTCTACTCTATTTTTTTTAATCACTATACCACTTTCCCTATTTTACAGACAAAAAGAATAATTTATATGCAGTCAGAAGCACGCTTTTAAGTTGTCACTGGAGTTCATCCATCAGTTTTAGCAGATAATCTCTATTTCCATCATGGCTTTCCTGCACATTCCAGCAGCTTGGCTGATTTTGTCAGGCATGTGACAGAAAATGCATTTATACACATTTTTATGTAAAGCATTTTCTGAATGTTTACCAATTTAAAGTTTGAGGGATTCAAGTGTCCTGTAACTTAACAGATAACAATCCCACCACTTCTGTCCACCCAGACAAAAGTGTGAATTCAAAATTATCACTTCTGATGTACCCCGAGAATGGAGGTTTTCTGTTCCAGCAGCTTTATCGCTAATCTTTGTCTCTTTCAATTTCATGAGAATAATTGGAATAAAATGCAAGTTGGATTTTCTCTATTACTTTCAGTAGGCATGACATTTACAAAGCAATTTCCATTAGGTGCTCCTACTCATGTATTGGTAATTTCAAAAAGAAATCTGTTTCAGATTTAAAATTTCCATGGTTGGTTTCTGCTCAGACTTGTATTCTTTATTCACAAATTTTCAGAGAAACTGTACAGTTAGGAGGTGGGAGTTTTTTTTCTAAACAAACTAGAACTGTATTTTGAAGCTGTAAATCTTCTGACTTCTGAAGCTTGGCATGCTGAGGCCTTCTCCTCAAAGCCAAACCTTTTAATCTTCCCACAGGCTTGTGTGAGTGAATGAGACATAGGAAGTGTCCAGACATATTCCCTGTCACTGCACCCCGAGCCTTGCGTGGCCTCTAAACACTGCTGACAGCACTGCTCCACAACACAGTGTCATGGATTCATCCTCTGGACCCACCATGGGAAAAAGAGAAATGACTGCAAGACCAGCAACTCCACATATTAGTTCAAACAGTCAAACCCTCTGAAATTATCTAATTACTGTCCTAACTATTCAGGATGATGTAAAGAGCTAAATCACAGTAAGCACTTCACATCTTCAAATGCTTGGATCATTCAGTGGTAGTTTGAGAAGTTATATCAGGGATAAACATGTATAGAGTGAGGCGTATGTAATTTCTTTTTCCAATATTCTACTCATCAAATACAGTATTGACAACACTTGGGGTTTTTTTACTAATTTAGGAGTTAAATAGAAAAATAAGTGTTAACACAAACTCACTAAGTCAGAAGTATCAATAAACTTTTAAATAATAGTTCTACTAGCAATATTAATTCAGCCTAATGTATATTTAATGTTTTTCATCTTGTTTTTTTCAATTATACAGCTTAATATTGTACTACTTTTTACAACATTTAACAAATACTGTAAAATATACAGTACATACACTGAGACAATGTTAATACTTTTGCTGGAACTTTTACTTTCTGATGTTTGGTGATCTGCCTTTTTGCCTCAGTGTTACATTAACTGATTAATATCACTACTGTTTTGCGGCTGAGCAGGTCCAACTTCAGTAGCTGTTTCTTGTAGAAACAGCCCCACCTGTGACCATTGACCAATGCTGGGCATTCCTGTGCCTTTAGAGTTAATGCTCAGCCACCAGCAAAATAGGGCTTCAGCCTGGATCACAAGATTTACATACCTAAATTTAACTGTATGTCTTCTTGCATTGGTACTATTCTCATATAGGTAAGTATATATGAGATCAAGATGAAGGAAAGATAACCTCAGTTCTGAGGAAAATCAAGAACTGACACCAGCATTAATTATTTTTAAGATTTTTTTTCCAGCGAACAACAAAGGAATCAATGTTTTCATCAAAATCTTTAAACAGTCATGTGGGAAGCAATTTATGTATGAAGTGTGATTTGCTTTGTATTTCCAGTATACTTATGAAATTGATTTAAGAATCCAGTTAAAAACTAATCCTTTGCAAACATGCCACAGCAATAGTTTGCAATCAAGAGTATGTCAGGCATTAAATGAAGGCTACATGAAGCAGATGCATCAATTTTAAAAGAACAATAAGAATGAAGTAAAGGAGAATACAGTAGTGTTAGGACAGCATGAAATGCAAATGATTTCTATTGAAAATATAGTGTATAAACTATTTTTCTGGGATTGCACAAGAAAAAGAGAAAGCAAATCTATTTAGTGCATGTAAGCAGATAATAAAAAAAACCAAAATCAAGCATATTTCAGATAGCGGATTCAATTTTTATTGTCATCTAGTGCCCAGCCTACTAAAGATGTATCATTTTATTTCAAAGCCTGAGCTATTGAAGAAGCACAGGGAACAGGCACAAACCATTCCCACAGCCTGTTAAAACTACGGCAGGTAGGCTGCACCGGTTTATGGACAGCTGCACTTGGTTTCACAACTTCTACGGATGCCATGTTACTACTTTTTACAAAACACTGATCTGCTAACAGCAGCAACTGTGCCTGGTCCAAAGTTGACTGCAGATGATGTCAGGCTTTCCAGACTTTGATTCAAGATCCCTGAAACACCAGATGCTAAATGTAAAGGTAGGAAAGGTTTGTTACATAGCTTGGTTTGGCATTCTCTCTAGTACAGTTATACACCCAGGTATATAGTTATAAGCTTTATAATGAGATGTTTGATTTTCTGATACCTGAACGCAATTTTGGAAGTAGCATGGCTCTCATTTTGGAGGGGGGAGAAAAAGGAACAGCCATCAAAATGTCATGAACAAGAGAAACATCACAGAAGTTGAAGAGTCTGCAAGAGACCTTACAACTGGCAATGCTGCCCATTAGAGAGTGTAAAAAAAGCAGGTCCTCCTCAGTATCTACTAGATCCTGTCCAATAATCAGATCCTAGAAGAGCAGTCTATATCCTGAGAATGAAATGAGGAGAGTGATAGTAAGACCAAAAAGATGTAGAAGTTCATGAAAAAGTGCTCAATCTCTGACATGGGCTGTCTGACAGGAAGAAGGAGCCTCGCCACTGTCGCAAGGGCAGCAAACTCTTTGTGGAAAAAAAGCCCCATGTAAAGGAGTCACTCCTGGGAAAGCTATTGCTGCTAGCAGAAGAATAAAACCAAAAGCCCTCTTGTCATTCCTCGAGGGCTTACAACAAGCATATGGACTCGCATTTGCTCACTTGTACTGTGAATTTTAGTTGAATTTGCAGATTGAGGATCCACAGATTTTTATGAAAGGTCATCATTTTGAGCCTAAGAATAAACAATCTGGGCTATCTTCCAGTAGATTTGAATGACTTATTTTTTTGTAAAGAGGAGAGCCTCACTCAGGGGAAATCAGTCTTGTCCATAACACACACCGGCAAAACTTCTTAGAGAATTTTGTGCCAAGTCAACTTTACCTACAGCAGCTCCCGGTAATTTACTAGAGAAAATTAGATTTTTCTGGAACTGTATTTATGCTGGGTTCTACACTTGGGCCACAACAACCCCCAGCAGCGCTACAGGCTTGGGGAGGAGTGGCTGGAGAGCTGCCAGTCAGAGAGGGACCTGGGGGGGTTGATTGACAGCCGGCTGAACAGGAGCCAGCAGTGTGCCCAGATGGCCAAGAAGGCCAATGGCATCCTGGCTTGTGTCAGCAATAGCGTGGCCAGCAGGGACAAGGAAGGGATCTGACCCCTGTACTGGCACTGGTGAGGCCGCCCCTCGATTCCTGTGTTCAGTTTTGGGCCCCTCACTACAAAAAGGACATTGAATGACTCGAGCGTGTCCAGAGAAGGGCAACGGAGCTGGTGCAGGGTCTGGAGCACAGGTCGTACGAGGAGCGGCTGAGGGAACTGGGGGTGTTTAGTCTGGAGAAGAAGAGGCTGAGGGGAGACCTCATCGCCCTCTACAGCTCCCTGAAAGGAGGGTGCAGAGAGCTGGGGATGAGTCTCTTTAACCAAGTAATAAGTGATAGGACAAGAGGGAATGGCCTCAAGTTGCTCCAGGGAAGGTTTAGACTGGATATTAGGAAGCATTTCCTTACAAAAGGGGTTGCTGGGCATTGGAATGGGCTGCCCAAGGGAGGTGGTAGAGTCCCCATCCCTGGAGGTGTCAGGTCAACACAGCGCTGAAGGATCTGGTGTAGTTGGGAACTGTCAGTGTTACATTAATGGCTGGACTGGATGATCTTCAAGGTCTTTTCCAACCTAGATGATTCTGTGATTCTGTAATATTTTCACTGGCTAGAAACCATCCACCACTGAGTAGAGATTAATGAAAACCAACTCTAAACTTCAATACAATTTATGGATAGCTATAAAAAGTGCAACTACTATCAACTATGACTGAATCTCTTCTCTTTTAACATGGAAAGTTTCCTGTGGCCCCAAGCAGATAACCCATCCCCATGAATGGAGGATTGACTCAAGTCACGGTGTTTAAAAGAGGGACCTTTTTTTCATTTCACATTAAGTGTTTCAGATTGACAGGCTTGCTGCCAGCCACACCACAACACTCCCTAACAAGAGGCCAACCCTGCAAAGTGCTGCTTTCATCAGCATTCAGGGCCATCGCAGGGGTGGTGGCTGGAATCAAACCACTGTGATTTAAATTGGTATCTCCTTCTAAATTACAATTTGCAGAGCCATATGTTGTAAATCATTGAAAGCTTGCTAAGATATTATCAACATTAATGAAACTCAGAGAGATACACAGTAACAGATCTAAGCCTTGTGAGAGACTCAATTATCCTCTACACATAAGGGCAGGTAACTACTTGTAAGCTTACTCTTCACCTATGCATCCTTCTTCATTATGCCAATAAAAGTACTTTGTAATAAAGCTTCTGGAAATCTGCATGTTACTTTAAGTCCTATTACCAGAAACAAATTTATTTTCAAAATCTGTATGATCATGTGTTCTCTTTTCATTCTTTCTAGTATTTAAAAAGTACTTGACACTCTAAGTTCTTAGTAATTTTGAAAGTCCACTCAGAAATGGTATTGCATCATACATTTCAGTGGCATTATTTGGAACAATTTTGCTAGTAACACAGTAAAATGCTTGAAAGCAAAGTAGATTTCTATGAGGTTTTTTGGTTTGGTTTTGGTTGTTTTGGGTTTTTTTTTTTAGTTTGGACTTCTCTTTTTTGTTTCTGACAAAACCACAATATGATCAACTGTTGCCTTAATTCTTTCAACTTTGGTGTCCATCCCCTGTGCCTCCCTGCTCCCCATAATTGCCCATGCAATGTTGCTTGCTTTCTGTACTGGGAATAGTTGGAGGAAGAACACCTTTATTAAAAAGACTACTTGTTCCTTCAGTGAAAGTAGAACAACCTTCCATAAAAACTAATAAAGAACAGCATTAACATTGCTGATACTTGGAGAAAATTTGAGGAATGGTAGAGAAAAATGTCTAAAGGAGGCCTAAACATTAGAACAAAACAAAGAAAAAAGTTATTTTTTCTTTTGCCCACTATTTTATAGTATCTGTATCAGTAAGAGTATTAAGGGCCTTCTGATGGATTCTAGGAATCTTGCATGTAGAAAATAGAGAACTCATTTAATGTATCTTTATAAAAGTGTGGAAAGTGATGGTGAGCCAAGGGATTTTAGAGGGAGAAAGATGCTATCCCCTTTTTGCCAACATAGTAACCATATGAAAACATCTCCATAAACTGTGATCAACTTTCCAATAAATGGACAGAAGACAGACATCACTAGGTCGAAGAGTATAAATTAGCTTTAAGCAGTCTAGGTTGTAACACTGAAAAGCCAAATCCTTAACATCACGCCTCCCCAAAGCAGCATTTAGTTCATCTTCACTTGCTAGCTGTGTATGCTGGTGCTCACTTCCCAGTTTTCTCATTTTCACCACTTCATGAGCAATGTTTATAAATGCATACCAAAATCAATCTGAAGAAAAACCTTGACTAGCTGTGTTTACTCAACTCCTGCAGCCCAAGTGAGAGACCAAATGATAGCTTTGAAACTCAGGGTTGCATCGGGAAAGGGAGGACAGCTGAGCTAGGTAGGACTGTGTTCAGGGAGCATGAGTGAGTCTAGCCAGTGACAACACATCAACTTCTTCCGAGGTATGGGGTCATCTTCCCAACGTTATGCACTATGTGGTGTGTGTGAGAAACCTGGCTGTGTGAACTGCAAAGCTCACATGTGGCAAAAATACTTCCAAAACTGTCAGAAAAGAGAAAAAAGATTTCACATTTTCTTACCTCAGATGCATCAATTTCCAGAACTAAACAATGAAAACTAAATAGAAAGAAGGTATCTTAAAATATTGATTTGCCACTGATGTCTTTATTTTGTTTTGGAAGCAAAAAGACACAAGGGTCTCCACAAAGTTTTTGAGTTCAGCTATGAAGTGACCTTCCAAATTGTATTGATGTTCAGTTTTATTCAGGTTCCTGCATTACCTCCAAAATTTTAGTTATACTCAGAAGCAGAAGATACAGTATCAGTTTCAATAATTCCTCTTTTCTTCAATTTCATCATAAACAGGACACTTCAGTCTTTATGTGGAATGAAAAGATTCTAATAAAAATATTTCATTTGCATTCCTCCTAGTAGACACAACTATTTAGAGAATCAAGTTTAACTTGAGTTTATAAAGTACTATATATAAAGTATTTTAGGATTAGCATGAATAGCATGATCATGTAATAGGTGTAACTTAAAGCAGGAAACATTTGCTAAATGATAGAACCAAGAACAGAAGATGGATCTTGGCTTCTCCACCCCAGAAAACACTCCTAACCATTAAGTTACAGAAGCAACCTCTTCTACAGGCTGCTGCATGGCCCTGCTCTAGTAAGGGACTATGGGCTACACTCCAGTAGAATAGATCCAGTTTCTCTCAGGCTGAAAACCATGCAGCAGTTTCTCCGAGTCTTATGGATCTTCATCTTATTACCTTAACACCAGAATCCATGGCAGTCAAGTCTGAATTGCTTCAGCTGCAATTCCACATAGCATCCAACCTGGCTGAAGGAAGCCACCAAGCCTTTCTAATAGCTGCAGGAAAATAAAGCTGTATCCTGGATAGTTTGTTTTGCCCAGTGAAGGATTGCTGCCTACTGAGGGACTGTTAGGAGCAGAGTGACACTGCTATGTGACACAATACCTACTCATCACTTTTCATTTAAAGAAAGCGATTAGGCAGAAATTTCATACACCCACAAGCTGCTTTAAAACTCATTAAAATTCTACAAATTCTCCTTCTGCCTAATTCTAACATGTTTTACTCTATTATTCATGAGCATCAATGCTCATTTTAAATGGTCTATTAATTGGAAGTCCAAGCAATCCTCAAGGAAACTGTAATTTTGATTTATGTGTTGTGGAAGTCACCAGTGTTCATTTTTATTTCAGCCCTTGATTAGTGACAAAATAGGCATTTTTCTGCAGGAAATGGAATAAAAATAATCTTTGTTAAAACCAACAAAACTGCAAATCCTGTTGCATAGTATACTGCAATAAAATTAGGTGATTTTAATAGCAGAAAAATTACAAACAAAAAAGCAAACTCCATATCAAAAAAGCAAAATTTGAGAAAAATGTTTTAGATCTGCATCATGAGATCAAAAATCTGCAATGAACCAATCTGCCACAGCAATCATAGGCACTAGACTGATGTATCACTACAGGCAAAGGAGGACCAGTACTTCTATTTAAGCATGCACAGCTGAATGCCAAAGGCCTAGTGAGCTTCCTTCTTCCCCCGGGGTGTTTATCAGGGGTGCTTATCAGGGGTGCTTCAGCATATTATGGCAGTGTCCCTTTCCACTACATAACCCTGTCGGAAAAGGGGGAATGACAACCGGTGCTGCTTGCACATTCAAAGGAGCACAATCACGAACCACCATGCTCCAGATCAGCGTTGTTGCTCGTGTGAAAGCCTGTCAAATCTGACTCAGTCTTAGGGCAGCCTTAGACATCGGCTAAGTACAAAACTGCCTTCATTAACTACATCCCCAGAATAGTGCCTTGCCCACCTCTGCCTTCTTATTAGTTGCCTTTCCTCAAATTTCTCTTTTCAAGCTACAGTTCCTACTGCAAGTGTAAATATATCCAAAGTACATTTGGATGAGGGATGCTATAGAGTCCTAAGTGCCCTTTGCTACAGCATGGTGCTTGCAGTACTGTTGTAGACAACCCTAAGGGTTCAGAGACTTGTTCAAACTAGTCCCAACTGCACGAAGTAACATTATGGCTCACATAAGGATTAAACAGAACAGAATTCAGTTCAGTGGGGATCTAAAAGGCCCACAGTTTTGGAGCCTTCCATGCAAACACGAGTGTAACAAGGTACAGAACACACACTGGGGAGGAGGAAAGGACCCCCTTGGATGGCAAGGGCAGGACTCGCACAGCTGCAAACCTGACAGTTACACTAATATGAAGCCAAAGTAAATGCAGACAAAGCATTACCAATCTGGGGTTGGGCCAGCAAAGCACACTAAACCTTTCTGCCTCCTGAAGCTTCAAGGGAGTTGGGGACCAGCACTGCAACCTTGGCTGGCTCTCCTAAAAACATAAGCAGCAGCCTCCAGGCATCCAGCAATGTGCAGGCAGCGGCATGGGCACCAGCCAAACCAGCCTGAGAGCGAGAAGCCCCTGCCTGGGCAGAGGGTGAGGGACCACTCCCAGTACTCCCCTCCACCACTAACCCATCTTAGAAGTCAGAGCAAAGGGCATGCAGAATATAGATAGCACAACTGGAAAGGTTCACCTAACAGGTTTTGAAGATTTCCATTTCAGTGAACATCTCCAGCCTTTTTTTTTTTTTTTTAAATCTGTCATGACAACACTAAATCATCCTTGAGAATCTTTTGCTTTATGATCTCCACAAATTATTTTTAACACTTATTATCTACAAAAGTGAAATGATTCCTTCATCTCTATTTGCATAGCCTTTTAAAATGATAAATCTCTTCTTGATAGGCCTTCAACACACAATAAATGGAAGAGACAGTCAGACTTAGGTAGTAGCTATTACTCTTTCCTAAAGCATCTGGTCCTGTTTCTTAAGAAAAACCCATACCAAGAGAGGGAACAACAGGGAATCCCAAAACATACAAAACCACTTCTGATTATTTTCTTCAGTTGGTGGCAAACCACAGGGATAGCCCAAGATCCAATTAGCCACTCTAAGATCTCAGCTTTATTTCCCTGGCTTCTGAGAGCATTTGGCTAAGTTTTTATAGATTGTCCTGCAGAAGGCAAATCTTTCATATGAATATTGGACTGCTTATACCCCCACTGAGCTTGCCAAACTAATACAACAAAGCATTGCAAGGTTAAATATGCCCTGCTTGGCTGAGCTGCATTCCTATTAGACAGATTTTAAAAAGAGAAAAACTAACAGGAGTCAGCAGATGGATTAGCTTCACAAGCCAAGAGTACTGTACAACAGTGACAAAGATGAAACGTCTTGTTCTCCAGCCTTGAAAATACAGGATGACATGACAGGAACTGTAATGGTAACTTTTCTTTTATATAGCTGTATATATACACACAGAGGAAATGCCAAAGGAATAGTGGGCTCTATAGATGACCTGAAAACATTTTCAAACACTCTGCAGGAAAGCAGCCTAAAAACAAAACTAAAAAAATTGGAAACTAAGGAATAACTAAATGAGGCAGCAATACGGGAAAAGGAGAATGAGAAAAAGTAGAAGAAAGAGTACCTCATTCTCTCAGCCTTAAAAAAAAAAAAAAAAAAAAAAAAAGTATTTTCTCCAGACTTTTAATGTACTTGTATTTACTTCAACATTAGATGTTTTGTACTAAAAACTAGCAGTCTGCATGAGCTCCATATAGATATATATTTAGTCAAACAAACAAGGATTAGTTCATTACAACTCCCTTAAAATCCACAGACTGATCATTCACAATAATTGCTTCACAGTGACTACAATCTTTGTAACAAACACGGAAGGATATTCAGAAATTTTTACTTTAGCCTCCTAAACTTGATTTTCCAAGGTTCCCTTTAATAAATAGAGAGAGGGAGAAGGTCTTCCAGAGGTGATTCAGAGCAAAACCTGAACTCAAGGTGTATCACCTTCTACTCCATCCAGCCCAAGTGGAGTCTGCAGCCAAAATGGGTGACTCCACTCCTTCCTCTTGTCCTCCTCCATCACCCTGGACCTGGCACTCGCACAGCCATGAAACAACACAGACCCACTGGCTCATCCATCTGAACCCTGTGCACCAAGAGAGAAAGTAGGAGTTTTCTCTCAGGCAGTTGATTGCTCCAAAACACTCCGTAATACGCAACTGCTAGATTTACAGTCTTTTACTCAATAAAAGATTTTTCTGTTAAGCATTTAACATTTTTAAAGAAAATGTCATTTACTTGTTTTGTTTTGAAACGGGAATTTCAAAACAAGTCTTCTCCCACAGTTTTGGTTTCTGTGAACCAGCATTTTCTGCTGGAAGAAATTCTTGCTGGAAAATTCCTGACCAAATTTATTTCAATTGTTCAGCCACACAGTTAACTGGTGCATAAATACTTTATCTGAACTGCAGCACCCTATTTGTTTCATAGTTTCTTCAACTCACATGCTGAGGCAAAACCCTATTCACTTATGAGTACAGATTAAGTGGTATTTCAGCATCCTTAGTTGCCAGGGTTATTGTTGTCTTTGCTGTCAGAACTGAAGAGCAGCTGAAGCACTCTCTCCATCCCCCAAACCCACCCAAAACAAATCTTGCCAAATGATCGAAATGCATCAGTGATCCATGGATAAGCATGTGTTTCTCTGGGACAGAATCACCTCTTCAGTGCTCCTTGCCCCAGTATGAACAAATCTAATTTTAATCAAGTGCTGGTGTCATGAGGCAGCAGAACTTAGTCAAGCAATGAAGTGGAGAAAATTAGTTGTATTAACAACTAATGTACACATGAGTTTCAAGTAGTCCTGCACAAACTAGAACCAAAAGGGCACTGGGGCAGAAACAACAATGTTGATGTCTGACCTGGCATATTTAAACAAAGAAGATAACTACTTTACTGATCCACATATGCTATTATTACTGCATTACAAAAGTAGAGAAAAGCAAGCAAAAAATCACGAGGCAGAAAACCAGCGCCTCAAAAGTCCTTTGTGTGTACAAAGCCCTGAGAACTTCTATTAAGGTCACACAATCAATATAAAAGTATTGATGGCATAGTCTTGGCAGTTTTATGCTCTTTGGGCTCTTACTGAGTGATGCCACAGCCTAAGTTAACTTTTTCATTACTAGGTCTTTCATACTTAAGATTATGTGTGCAAAAATACTTGGCTGTATTTTAAAAAATCCTAGATACTATCTACTGTCTTATTCATTGCCTTGGTTTTTATCATAAAGTACAGAACATGCTGAGATGTTCTACAGCATCAGTGCATAACACAGAAATGCAAGGCTTAGCAGGTCAAGTTAAGAGCTAATCAGATACTAGTAACTCACATACCTCATACATCGCCCATTCCATATGGGTGGAACTTCCTGGAACTCAGCATTTTACAAACGTGCCTAGAAACTCCACTGTTGGAATAATCTCTCACCGTAAAATGCATGGTATGCATAATCACTTTTTTTCATATCTAATGCAGCATTTTTGCTGCCCTGCTCTACCATGCCTAACTCTGTTGCTTTCACCAAAGGAAAATGCATGAGAGAAGTAAGACATCGTGTTCCTCTTCTGCCCAGAGAACGCCTGAAAGCAGAGCAGCAGCCCTCCCCATTCATTAAACACATTCTGCATGTGTGGAGAAGAAAGTTAGCCATCAGACAAGGTTGATGAACCACCAAGAATGCGCAGAACTTGGCATCTTCTATACACCACATATGCAGCATTAGACCAAGGATGCAGCACTCCAAAGAAAAACAGGAGGGAAGGTTTCGGCAATAAAAGCAACTAAGATAACTGTGTCCATTAAGTAGCTCTCTCCCAGCAACTCTATGTAACTTCTACATATTGTTGTCCAAGATAATCTTCTCTCTGATTGGTGCTTAAAACTGTCCTAGCATCAATTAAACTACTGTAATTAGGACGTCTTTTTCAGGGTATCGTTTCTGCTCCTTCAGATTCAGTCAGATCCACTTACATCCACTTAGTTACATGTAACATGCCACTTCATCCATCAGCTCCAAATCTAGCACAGTAACTTACCTACTTCTGCATTTAAATTGTGATTGGCCTTCAATTTTGCAGTGCAAGTAGCCACTTGTTCCTTGTTCACATGTGTCTCATTTCTTCTTAGACTTTTAACAGCTTCAGCAAAACAACATAAAAAGAGCTGATTTCAAGCACTTCAGTCAATGAGTACCTTTTACAGAAGGGCACTAGAGTACCACCACTTTCACATTAGGTCTGACACAAAAGCCTACTGTTGATGAATGATAGAAATGTAATTAATATGAGTTCACACCATTGCTTAAATCGCTATTATTTAAGAGCCCTCTATACTTGCAGTTAGGCTTTTGACATGCTCTGAATCTGAGAACTGGTAGTAACCAAAGAAAGAGTGCCCCAGAAGACTTCACAGGCATTATATGAAATCAGGGGGATTTCATTAGTTGATAACACACCATGCCCTACTGCTGCCCAGCAGAGATCTGTCAGCCAGCAAGCTATGTTTATGACTTGAAGCTTCATAGCATGCTGGGAAGCAGGGGCGGGGGGGGGCCTCTAAAAGAGGAGTGCTGCAATTTTAGCTCATATTTTCATGGCTGTTGAAGATGTATTGCTGCATTGCCAGGCATCACAAGTATGGGCAGATACAGCAGCAGGTGTCAAATTCTTTCCATGTCACCTGAGAACAGGAGTGCATCTCTGGAAGAGTGACGAAGAGCAGCAATACCACACAATTTCATGGTTTCCTGGTTATTGTGCTGATACCCAGCATTGTTGACAATCTTTCCAACAGCATTAATTAAAGGCAATAAATACAAAATCTTCAGAAATGTTCCTAAAATAAAGCCTGATGATAACCCACAAAGATTCTGCATCCGGAGTTAATGAAGGGTAGAAAAAAAAATAAAGACTAGTCTCCAGGGTAAGCAAAAGCACACTCCAGAATTATTGATGTAGCCAGTTATGATAGCATTTCATTAGCCATGCACCTTTGCTAATGCAAACACAAATTGTAAGTCAAAGTCGCCATCAAAATTGAAAAAAATACTAGATTTCTTTTATGTCTTTGCTGTGATTTCTCTGCTTCTGAATCTATGCTGTCATATTCAAAAGGTGCCCCATCTTTCCAACACAGTGCTTCTGAACCTCCAGTGACTCTGCTTTTTCAAATCTAGATTAGAATTTTAAAGGCCTCTATTTGGTATAAGGAATGTTACTTTGGTTTTTATCTTAATGGTTATATATTTCTAGCACATCAGCCTAGTTCTCTTACTTTACTAATTGATCTGCTTCTAATTTATATCATAGCATACATACACTAAAATAAACTCATGACTGAAATCAGAAATTTTGGAGGTTTTAGTCCTTACAAAGCTGCATATAGAATAAAAACATATTCCCTGAAGAATGTTGAGTCTGACAAATCCAGCACTATTCTGAATACTTTCTTTTTTCTTCAGGGAATTAATTTTCTGTTCTCTTGAGACCTTACACAACTCCCAGAAAAAAAAGTCTTCCCAATACTCTTCTAATTTTATGCTATTTCTTTTAGGTTTTTAGCAACCTTTGATCCTATTACTCATGCAATGTTCACATTTTTTTCTGGTGGGATACACAGCGTAAGAAATGTTTCTGCGCTCCCTTGGCTTTCCCCAAAGAAAGGATTCTACATGGTAAAAAGGGAGGACAATCTTGTGCAAAATACTAGGGGTAGCACCCATCGGACCTTCCTGTTTGCTATCTACTATCAGATCATGGGGAAAAAGGTTTGGGGTGATAGGCTTTTACAGCAATGAGCAGTATATGTCTTTTTTTTTTTTTTTTTTTTAAGACCTTGCTGCCTGACTTTCCAAATGCCTTCTTAAGGATCTTGGACAAAAGGCAGTTATCCGCCAAAGAGATAATGGAGCAAGAGAATGGGCATCTTAATGGCCATGGGAAGGCCACATAAAATACTACAGAACCAGGGGGAGAAGAGTATGTGTACAAGATTACTGGGTTTTGAAATCCTACCAGATATCTCACTATTTCTAAATCTCCAGGCTACAGTGATAGTGGTTTGGGTTTTGTTTGGAAATTTTTTAAAATAAATTAAACTGTCAATTAAATAAATAAATGATCCAAAATTTCCAGTCATCACAGCATTCATAATAGCTCATCAAATAGAACAGTCATCATGCTCTGGTCTTTCCTACTCTAATAGATGAGTGGGCACTGCAAACAGAGGAACAGGAAGGCACAGCGAGTCCTCCCAGGATTTCACTGACCACACACCAAAATCCCAGGATGGGGATGTAAAGTTCTGCAGTGCAGAAAATCTGGAGGCAATGTTACTTTGAATTAAACTGACATATTTTAGACATTAATGCAAGCATAAACTGAAACAGCTTGGGGATTTCAAAAACAGGTCTGCACTACTTTACTTGAGATGGTAAATTTAATATGAATTATTTTCTTAGCACCCTGAAAGCTCAAACTGTTGACAGAAGAGGTGGTTCCCTGGGAAATAGCACACAAAAGGGTAATTATATGACACCTCACCCAATATGACCTTGAGATTCAGAAGCTATGAATCAGTTTAACACTGCCCTGTTCAACATTTTTTAAAAGTTTTTTCTGGTATGGCATATATTGAAAAATTGGCACCTGGACAAGCATCAAAGTCGCCCAAATTGGGGATTAGAGTGAGCTCATCCCATCATGGTAAGAACTAGCCTTTGTTCTCAGTGTGACATCTTGCATTAATAGGAGATCATTTTCTCACAATCACCACCATTCATCTGGAGTGCAATGGGGTCTGCATCGAACAACTCCTCATTGAATTGCAGAAAACAGGGAAATAACTGCCGAGTTTTCCCGGTTACGCTATTGATATTTAAGTGCCGTTCTCTGTGGGGACGTAACAGCTTAACTCCAAAGAGGCTGTGACCTATTTCCATGATTACTGCTGCACTAATGAACAAGTGGTTTCTAAAAGGACATAACCACACTGCAAAAGTCTGGAAAAAGATGGACGCTCCCAAGAGAACAGGCTGGGTTAGATAAAGAAAATGTAACTCCAGGAATTAGTTGCTCTTATTCAGCATTGAACAACAAAATAAAGGTTTGTGTACACATCCACAAATACTTTCATATTGATTCTGTGTTTTAGCTCTGAATCCTCTTGACTTTGAAGTTATTCTCACAGCATGTTAGATTTGAAGGAAATGGAAGGGCAAATATCTGAAAACACATGTTGTCCACATGCCCAGTATTTTGAAGGCTGTAGAGAGTGATAAAAGAAGTCCATACTAATGTAAAACATTTCCTTTTCATGAGACAGTGTCTTCAGTGCTGTGTCTGTTTCACTAAGGAAGATTTAAATTAGACAAAAACCTCATTTCTATTGAGAAACTGCCTTTTCACCCTATTTGGTATTAGGGATGGCAGGACTAAAAGGTCAGGAAGATCACGGAAGCCCAAGAATGAATTTAAAATTGCACTTGAGCTCGTTCAGGCTCTGAGACCTTTGTTTTACATTAAACAACTATCCAAGTTGCTTTCTTCATGAGAGCACAGTTATGCGATACAACCCCTAAGAAATCATATTCAATCTCTCATCGCTGTGGATTGCATTTAAACAGTACTGGGTGGGAATCCAGCTGAGCTGTCTATATGAAAAGCTACTGTAACTTTTGAGAACATACATATGTAAAAACTCAGAGATTGCTAGAAAGTTTTCAAGTTTAACTTGAGGGAAAATAGACCTCTGTGCTTCTAGCCACTGACTGGGCTAAACATAACACAGATGCACAACAGACAAGACTCTGCTACGTGACAGATGTGCTCAAAACAAGAGGAATGATTCTACAGGTTGTCCGAAGAGGCTGTGGATTTTTCACTCTTGCAGATTTTTTGATCTGAACTGCCTAAGGCCATAAGCCACCTGCCACAGCTTTAAAGCTAGTCTGACTTTGAACAGGAGATTGGAATAGAAGCTGTCAGAGATTCCTTTCAACACAATATTGCAGTGACCCTATAAGGTCTTTCAAAATCAAGCTGTATTTTTTGATACATTCTCCAATTTGAGCTTGTCACTGGTGGATGAAGCAGCCAATGTTAAAACAGTTAACTAACCAAGTACTTATTAATTTGCCGACACCTTCATTTACATTTAAAATCTTCTTTCATTGCAGCAGAGGGTGGTATAAAAAAACCTTATGAGAACCAGAAGCATTACATGTTGGTTTTAACGCACAAAAATTCATGAATATGCAACAGAATTTATTTCTTTGAGCTTTACTGTTTTGAGTATAGCATATTTCACTCAAAGACAGAGAGATAACGTAAGTAAATATACATCTCTATCAATATTGAATTACATATAATTTGTCACAAAAGAGACTCTGTATGTATGGATTTACTGATAACTGCCTTGAGCAATTATACCAAGCACAGGGATGTTCAACACTATCATCATTATATACTGCCTAGTATCCTGAAAATAATTTCCAAGTTACATGTGACTTCTGACACACTAGCTTTGACCCTTAAATAACATGGAAATTGCACAAAGATTGTAAATGCCCTTAAATCCATTATACATGAGTAATTACAAGACTTCAACTGAGCATGATTACTCTTGTATTATTCTCAAATTGTATTTTATGAAATACTTGAAACACAACAAACTGAAACAACAAAAAGTCATTCTCTGAAGCTAGATCCAAAACCAGGGCTTATAAACATGAGTCATGGCTCATCAGGACGTTAGATAAATTACACCGGCGATTTTAAAGACACTGAGAAATCTCTCAATTGTTATTGCTGTATCTTATCTGTGACCACTCAAACTCGGTGACACAAAGCATGCTCCAGGCTAGGCTGAGTAGGACACTTTATTTTCTATTTGACTGTCTTTATAATAAAAGGAGTAATCCATTCTTAAATATGAGAATTTTAATCTAATTACTTTTTACTGCAGTGCTCTAGTTAACTGGTAATATCCCTAATCTCTCCTGCAGTTTTCTGTGGCACACTATTATCTAAAGTGTATATTATTCTGAGAAATGTACATATACTGTAAATACTTTGAGTTAGGTCTGTTTTGTCTGTGTGTGTGCTACGAAGCCCTGATTTTTCTGGACCCTCTAGGTGCTACTGTAACACAGAAGTTCAATCACATTCCAAATGTCCCACCCGGGTCACACCGAAGCCAACAGTTCCCAGCAACGATTCTGGAAGTCTTCAAGATTTCCAATTTATACTAAGTCTGTTCAGAGTTGTAAATGATCTCACCTTTTTGTGCTCTTTTCCTGCAATCGATATAGAGCTTGTATGTGCATATGCTTTTTAACACAGAATGGGTCAATGGAGCTGAGCAGTTCAAGCTTCACCCCTTGTTTAAGTAGCCAAAAATCAACAGCCAGACACCATACTTGGATGCTCTTTTGGGCTCCCAGATCCTGGGATGTTTTCTTGCTAAATGTCAGACAAGGAACAGACAAGTACACATGAGCTATTTTAAGACACCTTTTAAATTCAGTGCCAATAGAGAAGTACTTTCAAGGAACAATTCATTAAATCCTTTTTTTTTTTTCCTTCCGCATTTTGCATGAAATGCGTCGATCCCACAGGTGTCTTCTCTGCACCATATGGAATAATCCAGACAAGAGCTCAGACGTAGGTGTCTACCTCCATGCTCATGAGTCCCCAACACTTCTGCTAGTCTTAAACCATGTGTTACCTCTCCCAGATTTTTCTAATATAAATGCTTCTCAGCTCACAAAGGTGATGAAACAAAATCTTCCAAGGATGGCTGGAACACAGAAAAATTTTGGCTGATTTCACAGTACGCTGGCGTAGAAGACTACAGTTTTCCATATTTATTGATACTTATTCCCATGCTGTCTGAACTTGCAATTGATTGCTCTTTCTAGACATCATCTGCCACACAGAAGGAAAACAAAGAAAAGCTTCAATTCATAAATCATTTGACCATACCAGTGCCTCAGTCTCAAAACAGTAATCCCTTAGTATTTTTTTGACCCAGTTTTCTTATTTCTATTGTGAATTACCAGACTGCAGACCTTTGTGACCCTGGACTCAGAATAAAGGGATAGCGCCTAAAAGTGACTGGTGGCTCTGGGTGTCTGTCTTGAGATAACAAGAAAAGAGACAGACTTTAATGAATCATAAAAACTGATGCATCTGAAATTATTGCTCTTTTCTGAAATACCAGGCCATAGCCAGCTTAGCTTCTTGGCATACTTGCATGCCAAATGCTCCTCAGCGTACCAAACTGAAACTTATCTTGATTTCATTCCTGTCTCATTGCACTCTATTTTACATTTGTGCACTGTACTACAGCAGTGCAGCTAATAGGACCACCATGGCCAAAAAATGACTCTTGCTGCTTCCTTTGACCTAAACCTTGCTCTCATAACACCACCACTTGTTGCTGGTTTGCTCAAAATCTGTCTACGGAGTTTGAAAAAGATTACAGCCACTTGCGGTACAGCATACAAACATAAATTAAACAAATGTGTTCAAAATCTTACAATAACAAAATCCTTTATGATGAAGAAATTATGCCCTTCCACACCAGATTTAACAGCCAAGTGCAACTAAGAATAAAACAAACAACAAAGCAAGAAGAAAATAATTTCCACCTTCTTTAGCTCTTATCACAGCGCAGTGTTGTACTATTCATCCCTGCCTCGAGGGCAGCTCTGTCAGAGCAGAACTACACATTTCCCTTGTCCTTTCTGAGCCTAGTCCCCTGAGACACTGGCTTCAATACGAGCTACTGGTTCTCAGCAGGAATGAGCTTTTCTTAATAAGTGGTGGAGAAATACAATCCTAAATCTAGTAACTTTGCTGCCAACTAAGTGAAGGCATTAGCACACTGATTCAATATATAGCCAGGAGCTGCATTTAAAGTAACAGTCTGCTGGGACCTCCTACCTTGTCCAAAACCCCACCTTTGATCCTAATCTACCTCCTTCACTGCTTCTCATATTCCTCCTTCCCATAATTTGTAAGGTAAATTTAACAGTGAAAAGCTATATTTCACTCCTCCCATTTCATCCGCTGTTCCCAGCAATTTCACGGCTGTCCCTTTTTACTGGTTTTGCTCTCATTGAAGTCTCCAGCAATTCCTTCAAATTCAAGGCTTTGACCTACGTTTCCACCCCCCTTGGCCCATTTATGACTTTAAACAGTTCACATTCAACAGAGCATCCTGATTCACACCATCTACTCTCCTCCTGCTACTTCAGTGCCAGGGTCTTGTCTAATGATTCTTGCTACACTTCTATATAAAGCACCATGACTTCTCCGTCGCTTCCTCCGTTTCCTTCTTTACCCCCATTAAGTCTGGGATGAATGGTATCTGTTTTATTTATTTCGTTTCCTGTGGGAGCACATTATAAGGCCGTTCTGTTCTGTGCGAGTGGGATGCAGAAAGGGAGGGTCTCTGCCTGCCCGCTCCCAGCTGCAGCATGCTGCAGGGTGGTGGAAATCACTGTTCCTTCCCCAAAAGCAATGGACCGTGCTAACATGGGGAAAACTTTCCAGACCACAGGACAGACAGAATTAAGACACGCAGGAAGGAAGGAGGAAGCCAGGTGAGCATCAGAGGCCATGCCAAGACAGAGGTTTTCAGTAGAACTCTGTGGGATCTATTCAAACCAGGAAGTCACGAAAATGAAAAAGATTGACCCTGGTAGAACAGAGTGAGCAGGATCTTTTCCTGTCCTTCTATTTTAATCTATTCCTATTCAGACCTTCTATTTTAATCTATTCCTATTCTGTGTTAACTGCACCCTGATCACCTAACATCCTTTAGTCAGTATGCAGAAAACCTTCTCCATGTTCTCACTCTCTTGGGTCCACCACACTGAGGCTGTATCCAAACACTGCCTTATTTCTCTCTGGAAGGTTGATTTCTATCCATCAAGTCCCTCTTCCACTAATTTCAATGAGCACTACTCTCTCTTCTCAACTTCAAATTCATTATTAAGACCCTCTTCTACCATGTATAAATTAAAATATTACACACGTGACAATGTAGATGTACCCATCTTCACCCTTCCCACTCTGTACATTGCACTGTAGAACAGAAATCATACAGGGAGTAAGACTCTTTCATTTTAGGTGTCTACTTACAGGTGTCCAGAGAGGCACCAGCTGTCTACACTACTCTTATAATCAATGCAGATCTAGTCAAGACAATCAGTGGAGCCTAGAGAGTGATTCAGCTCACGTTTAAGTCAACATCTAGGGTACAATCTACTTGTCATAAACACGGGACATAGACAAGTCACTAGACATAGCTGTCTAGTGTTGCATTCATTAGAATACTCACCCGAGTTCCCAGATGCCTGTCCAAAAGTGCATGGAGCAGGTCTCCTGCAAGTCCATATGGCACCTACCCTGCCCATGAAGATGGCACAGATTCTCTAGCCTGTCTCAAATACCACTATACATCTATGCTTAGGCAACTGAATTGAGCCCATACTGGTAAGCAGCTGAACCACTGCTCTCTAGGCTTTACTGACCATACTGACTGGAAGCTCAGGCACTCAGTACACACTGTAAGACTCCATGTAGGTATCTTCACCTCAACCGGAGTCATACCTGATGTGTCCTCCAGGATGCACTGGTGTGTCTTAGCACTTTGTCGCCGTCACAAATTGGAATTTGCAAGTAATAATAGCAAAAAATATTTGCCCTTCTTTCTTTTCACTTTGCAAACATCACCTGTGAATCTAAAAATCAGGATGGATATTTTCTATCTATCCTGTACCTTGCTCATTAGAAACACAGGATGTGGGGTTTTGCCCTCAGTGCAACAAACTTCTGAGGCTGCCTGTAAAAAAGAAGAAATTCTTGCAAATCCCCTGTGATAAATAAGTCACTTAGCTCTCTTTGCATGAATGGATTCATTATGTGCAGATGTTCAGTGCACTTCTACAAGTTTTTACAGAAGAACAAATCACATCATTATTGTGTTATTTGACCAGAAATGAAGCATGGAATAATAAAAAAAAAAAAAAAAAAACAAAAAAAAAACCCAAAAACAATTCCTGTGTTTTTGAGTTAGAACCTTAGGTGAATCTAAACAATACAGGCAAAATGAGAAAGAATATACCTGGAGATGCTAGATGACTCCTGTGATTAATAACAATTCATCAGAAAATAAGAAACTGAATTTTTCATTACACTGCTGTCTCCATAACATCCTTTAATCCGCTTCAGCAATTTTACTACAACATTCAGAAAATCATTTTAAACTGTACTCTGATAGATCCTCTCCAAGACGAAGAAAAAAAATGAGCACAAACTCTTTCATTATAGCAAGCAAGAAAGCTGAGCATCCATGGCAATTTTCTGATTCCATTTATGCTTTGGATTAAAAAAGTGACTCATGTGAATACTTACACTAGCAACTAGAGGAACAAAAAAAAAAAAAAAAAAGCTAATTCTCAATTGTATCTCAATACTTTTGTCAAGTTGTATGACAAAGAGTTCCTTATTCTCAAATCTTATGGCAACAGAGTACAAAAATCCTCTTTCAATACTACTGATATCCATGTAAGTCAGACAAAATAGTAACTCAGAAGCATCCCCATGTACTAGCAAGGAATCAGACACAACTCTAAGTTTTCCAGTTTCTTCAATTACAACTGTAAGTTTTCCAATTTCTTCAACAACAGACATGGTCTAAATAGAAAATCATTATCTGGTGCCAAAAATACCTCAAACACTGTAAAAGTGTAGCACCAGTGTGCTGAAGAAAATTATTTACTCCCTAGAAGGCTGGTTAATCAGTAAGCTTTTTGTTAGGAGGGACATACATGAGGGACAGCCGCAGCACTTTCTCCCTACTGTCAGGGCACAGCAGCACCCTGAGAAAGTGGGGACCCACTCCAAGGCAAGGTTACTACTCTAAACTTTCCTTGATTAGTCTATGATACTAAACCTGATGAAATAAACCATTTCTAAATAAAAGTGAGTAGGAAATGCTTTTTCTGCTAACACTGAACCTGGCAAAACTGAGAACTTCATTCAAAAGCATATGCAAAGTAAAATTATTTTCCTTTTTTAACATTAGTAAGAGTATAATGCAGCGTTATCACAACCTGTAGAGGGTTAACATGTTGCATACATCCTACATCTGATGCTTAGATGCCTCAGAAAAAGACAAAGAACATAAATAGAAAAATACTCCATTACAGATGTTCAAACCTGAAACTCTCTGGATTTGAAGTAGGGTGGTTTAGTTTGCAATTCTATCTGTTTGCTTATTTTGCCATGGGATTCCCTGCAGGAGTACCAAAAAGCAGGCACGGTGATACTGTAGAATGGGATAAGGACAGCTGTTAAGTGGATATCCTTCAACTACAGCACAGAGTAAAGAACCAGCAGATTAATCACCAAATCTATGAAGATGGCAAGATAGCCCTACCTACTTTCTGGCCACCCTGGCATTGTAAGAGATCTGCAGGAGATGTTCACTCTAGAGATTACCTCCCAATTGCATGCAACAGGTACACTGCCTATCTACCTAAATACTCCAGCTAACCTGTGCTCAACCCAAGAAAGCACCAAAACTGTGGTTCTGTTAAGGCAATAGATCCAGTAATACTGTTTAAAATTAAGAAGGTGCTTAAAGGTCTTTTGGATTCCTTCCTATTAGAGCTTCATATTATCAGCTAAAAAAAAAAAAAAAAAAAGCCCTCAAACAATGCTAAATCAAAGCATCCAATGTAAACAAAATTCTACTACACAGTATTTTGTTACCATAGCACAAGTCAGAGCTGAAAAAGATACTAATTACAGCACTAGTGCAGCTGTATTAATTACAGCTGCATTAATTAGAGCAAATTTCTGTAATTTAACTAGGTTGGCACTTAAAACTGCTTGTGTAATTACAATAGGTTTCAGACCTTTATTCATCTCTCCTCAACAAGCTGGTGAACTTTAAAGTTAGTGCTGTGGGGATTGAACAGGTATCCATTCAAAGGTGATGTTTCATAAAGTCTTCAGCTACCCTTGTGTTATCAAGAGAGCGAGTAAAACTGGCTAGCGGGCAGAGCTCAGCCTGTTAGAGCTACTGCCTACTACAGCCCTTAGATCCTGGGATTTAGTATCTTGTTTCGGGCCTGCCCTGACAAGTATCAGTCTACAACATTCTGCTTTGCTAAAAACCCCTTTAAACTCAAAGTGATCATTTCAACAACTGGAAAAAAACACAGTTTGCCTTTACAGGTTACATAAAACAACTTAGAAGAAAGAGAAAACTTCCAGGTCAAGATTTCTCAAATCCTGAGGACATTGCTGAGTTTTCAATCATCCTGTTTCTTTAAAATTGGTTTTTTACATAGATGTATATTCTCAAGTCAATTTCTAACTAGACTACAATGACCCAAAGGACAGAAAATTGTGAAGACACACTGATTTTTAAATGGCACATAGCCATAACATAATCTAACCAGATTTTCACAGGTTGTGATGACTAATTAAATAAATGTCACTGTCTTCAGGAACATATGTTAACAAAAACTCTGTGCATGAGTGTATATGCGTGCAAGTGCTAGTGTGATACCCAAATTCACTTAGCAGGTCTCTACTAAAAATACATCTATCTAACAAGAGAAAGATAAGTAAAAATACAATCTTAGGCTTGACTGAAGAGGCAGTGAAAGAGGTTGAAGCTGGAGAAATGGAATGAAAAAACAGAAAATTATTGTAACTCCAAGTAAATTAATCCTCAGACCAGGAAAAACTCACCAGTAAATATTGTTACTCACATCACTAGAGACAAACTTTGCTCAACAAAAGGATAACATAAGAAAACTATACTGTGCTCAACATACATACTGGCCTGAGAGGAAATGTTGGTTGTAGTGAAGTTGGAGACATAAATTGCGGGCATGTGACACACAGCCTATGTATGCACATTGATTACCCTCCTATACAAAATCAAAAAATGCATTCCCTGCATGTCAGCCAAAATGCACATCACGGGACATTCAAAACAGCATAGGGGATTCAGGGATCATTTACATACATCTCAATAGGAATTACGTACCCTACTCCCTTACATTAATGCATATTGTTATAAGTGGTTTTAATCAGTGGACAACTTAATAACATAGACATCTGTCTACTGTAGCCCTGATTGTCAGCATTAACTACAACACTTAATATTCTACAGATGACATGCTGTCTGAGCCACCAAGAGCAGCTGTTAACCACTGACATGGCAATGAAGCAGTGGATATGGATATACCACCTGCTGATCTGCTCCATCTTAAATATAGGTAAAACTGTCAGTATCTCCTGAACAGTGACCCAGAGATAATATTTATCTATGCTATCTGATAGCTTAACATTCCTTTAGAGTGGAGTTGCATTATACTTAAGGGAAGATAAGAATAAAAAATCTCTATACCAATATATATAAAAGTTAATCATGAGTTTATACTACCGTTACCCTCATAAATTACATGAAAACACTATCAGGCTCCTGCTACCAAAACCCACTTTTAGCATATTCTGAATTGGCAGCACAAGCCACTTGTTCTTTCCATGTTGTAAATCACAGTCAACTAACTAGTCAAGAAGCCTTCAGGTCACTCCATCTTGTCCAAAACCACTGAAAATTTCAGCTATAACAACACTCCCCCCTAATGAAACCTCTCATTCCTTAAAGCGGCAACAGGGGCAAAATTTTATTGGCAGGAATCAGTTCAGGGATAATAAAGCCTGTGCAAAATAGTATAAATATTAATGCTTGTCAATCATTATAAATTGGAAGCCCACAGCTCCAGCAGTAAAAATGACCCATGTTACCTGTTTACGATACACAGCTGACTAGGTGATTTATCTTCTAAGATCAAAACAATACATTGACTTCTGGTTTTGTTATAATGATTAAGTTCTCATTATTCAACATCCTCAACTATTTCCAGCCTAGCGGTAATCCTGCCCTTTATCATGCATCTTAGTTTAGTGGCCACCTTTTTTTCTTCCTCTTACCTTCCGTTGCTGTTTTTCCTGGATTTTATGAAGGTCTTGACATTGAAGGCTGTGACATCAAGAGTTGACATCAAGCCTTCAGCTCTGTAACATTTGGTTTGTCTCCAGATATCTTTCTCTTTCCCAGATAGTTATCAATCTCCACTGGTAACTCAAACGGAAACTTCTGTCCAGAAGAGATGAAAAGAACGAAGGGGCCTTCAAAATCCCTAGCTGGGAACAACCTTAGTGTTAAACTTCACCTCAACTAAAAAAAAACCCACTCAAATGGCATTATGGTGGAGATAGCTTTTCTGAATCATAAAGGAACAAATCTTTCCAAAGCAAACATTGTGAACTCAAACCAAGGTAAAAATCTGTTAAAATTTTAGACTCTCCATTTTAAAGTTGTTCTACTGATTCTGTTTGTTGTCAGGACAAATCAGGGGGCTGGATCCAAGCCTGTTATGCTAAATGATGTCTGACACCACAGAGATTCAAATACAGCATTACACAGCACAAGCAAAAGAGGTAGTTTCACCTAGTGGCATCATCAGTGCATGCTATATTGCCAAAATACACCTAAGATAAATACACAGGCCTAAAGAAATTGAACCCCAAAGCAGAGACTGAAAACTGCTGCTCATGAACAGCCTCCCAAAGCAGAAGCTGATTTCTGCAAACTCTTTCTGCAAGTAGCTGATCAAAAACTGCCCCTAATAAAACAATAGCAAAAGCAGGGAACAGATCCGGCTGTCTCCAGTCAGGAAAGTGGTGAGGTCACATTGCTGCAGGTAAGAACAGACTGCTTATAGAGATATGAAGAAGTCAAAAAGAGGCATCTTGGATAACTGGGTGACCTGCAGAATGATCACAGCACTTGGATTCTTGTCGCAAAAAAGTTATTTCTCACCAACTGGAATTCACTCACGACACAAAACCAGTCAAGATTTCCATCTCACATCCCTACCTCATGGACTAGCTATGGACAGATTTTATTTTATTTATGTGTGTCACTGATAGTTGTTTACTGATACAGAAAAAGGTACTGAATATTAGCACATGCTCTCCCCTCCCTACAGAAATTAGAAGAATCCTACACTCAGTGCTGCCCACTCCCTCCGACACCCAGCAGCCACGGCACACAATTATCAGTCAGTACAATGGAGTGTGCAAAAACTCTTTATATTGCTGTCACCAGTGAGACTCCATAGAAATCTAATCTTGGGCAATTTAAAGAACAGAGAAGCAGAGACAGTCAACTAACAAACAATTTCTTATCAGCATTAATATGGTTAGTGCCTTGCATCCCAGACATTTATTACAAGGCAGAAAAGGAAAAAGTAACAGATTTGGATTTTTTTTTACTTCTGTAAATAGCACTAGTTAAATGAAAACAGAAGAAAAGTTTTAAAGGGTAGTGTTCTCCTTTTTTGTTTTCAGTATAAATGCCAGCAATTCATTAAAGAGTATGTTCAGGGAACCAGAGACGAAGCATTCCTACAATGGGAGTAAGTGAACAGGAGTTAAGGTCTAGTAATTATATATGGCAAGAAACCCCTTCACTTTTCCATTTTATGGCCCATTTTATGGCTTTGGCATTACATGGGATATTGCTAAAAGGAAAAGATAAGTGGTTGTAACTACTACTTACTTCAGCAACCCAAGTTACATACATAATACTGAAGCCCTTATTTTCTCTCTGCTTATTATCCTGTTGTGACTAAAAGTCTCCTATTCTGAATTGACACCAGGGTGTTTGCATGGAGCTTTACAGAGAAGAAACAAGCCACTACATATTTCACAGACTTTCAAGAAATACTAAGATTGCTCTATTTGTAACAGCAGTAGAAATCTTTAGTACTTGACAATTTAGTAGAATATATGATCTGCAATAATTATTTTGGAATACTATCATTTTTCTGAAATCAATCCTCTTGTTAATAATTAATATTCCAAACTCTAACTGTGCTTTCATTACAGAGTAAAGACTCTATGAATGGTGGGAGTTTTTTTCCCTGGAATAATGATATCAGAATATTTACCCTGGAATAACTATTTGATTTAATATCTGATTGAAGACAAACCCCTTTGCTACAACAATGACTGGCACTTTTTTTTTTTTTTTTTTTTTTTTTTTTTTGCACTCAACGTTTAGTTTTTCAGCAATTAAAGTTTTAAACTGAACTATAGCTTCAGCTGAAATAACAGCTAGAACAAACTGGATACTGAAACTTTCTAGCCACAGAAGTGCTGCCCTGCCGCACAAGTGGCACCAAAACCTTCTTCCACAGTGATTGGCCAAAACTTTTCTAAAAATGAGCACAGAGGGGCACTTCTGCTGGGTGAAGGTATTTTAGACTTTATAACCTTTTCATTCATCCCTCAAAGTCTCAACATCAGATTCTACACCAGGAAAGAAAAGCCAGTTCACATTGCCTCAGTAGCAGCTAACCAAAACAATTTACTGCACATGAGGTACTGTTAATTTGGTTGGGATTTGTTGTTGTTGTTGTTGTTGTTGGGTTTTCCTGTTTTTTTTGAGAAGTGGTTTTGTTTGTTTGTTTGTTTTTACACTTTATAATTTAATTTACCTATACCATAGTAAATGGTAAACTCTGAAACACCTCCTTCATATTTAAGGACCTCAGTGCCATGGAGGAAGGCAAGAAGGATAATGAACACAGGACTTTTCTCTGAAAGCACCAAACAAAGCAAGGAACTCCTCAGAGAAGTCAGAGGTGAATTATATGGCACTATCCTGCTACAAGTCTTACTGGGAGGCTCTTCTTTGTCATCAGTGCTCCAGAGACTGCCCTCAACTGTCACAATAAGAGCATCACCACAAAACATACTGATTACACTTCATTTTATACTGCTACATGCTTAAATAAGACCCAAAAAAATTAGTCCTCAACAGTGTAACAACATAACTGATGAGACCAAACAAACCATATATAGCCAGAGATGGACTGAAAACCATGAACACTGAAGTAAGAGATATCATGAGAGGAGAAAAACCTTCCTTTGGTGGTTCAGACATAGCTTTCAACCTCATTTCAGCAGACAAAATCAACTTTATTGTCCAATGTGCTGTTTCACACTACACTTTGTGTCTGACAATTTCATTGTTGAAAATTATACACATGAAAATTACAGAAATGTAAACCTACTGTTATTAAAAGTTATGATTACTGAAGGCATAATGCCACAACACGTTTTCATGTATGAAAATTTTCTTTTGCATGTCCCACATTTTTGAGTTTTGTTAGATGCAGCCAAGCCCAAATCAGGGTCTGAGAGCCACATCTATAAAGAGAGAAAGATGAATCCAAGGATCCATTCTCTGTGATGCAAAGTAAAAGCAGATCAGCATAAAGTGATCTAGTTGAAGATGTCCCTGTGCTCACTGCAGGGGGCTTGGACTAGATAAGCTTTAAAGGCCCGTTCCAACCCAAACCATGCTATGAAAATGCAAACTTACAGTTAGTTTTGTTATTTAGATAGGGATTAAATACAGTAATTCACAACCTTCCAAAACTTTATGACCCACACAAATGAACATATTCTGACTTAAGATGTCAAAACTCATCTGAGAAATCTCTTTGAGACCTGAGAAAGCTACAAACTTTGGGAGGTTATCTTTTCCCTTGCAGGTACTAATATTTTCAGTAAAGGAGAAATACATACTTAAAGATTGTTTCTCTGCAACATGACCTTTGAATACAGAGTGAAATTTCCAAAAGCAGCAGAAGAGGCATCAAGGTGCCTGACTGTCAGCGAAAGTTAAGAGGAACCGGGTGCCAGACTGTCATTTATGTTTTATCCTAATGAAAAGGAAGAGCTTAATTATGGGTCATTCATGGAGCACCCTCAACCTTCAAACTGACTTCAGTGAGTGCAGAACGAAAACGGCCTGATCAGTTATAACTGCTATCCCCAAAATAAAAAGTAAATAGAGGAAGTGTTGTGTACAATGCAAACTAATTATTTTCATGGGAAAATTAATTATTGTGACCCCAATCAGTAACAATGGTCACCTGATAAGAGGAACTCTGTCCTCCCAAAACCAATTGAGCACATGAACAGTAAATTAAATTCTAGCTGCTGCAATGTGTGAGCAACCTCACACTTGCTAGAAACCATGCTACACCCAAGTGTCTGCAGTAAGTACCACTGTGAGAGTACCAAAGCCCTATATTCACAGGAAAAAAACATATTACTGAACTGAAAATCAAATACTAACTGTCTCTCCCTGAAAGCAAGCAAGCAAAAGTGGTCAACATCAGACCTTTGTCACTCGCTTTTCTTTCTTCTGACATGCTATGAGCAAACCACAATGCTCAAGTTCTTGCACTAACACGGAGCCAGCAGTGCCAGCTCTCAACTTCAGTCAATAGGCAGGCAGGATACTCTAAAGTCCCCGCACCAACCAATTTGAGATGCATGAGCTCCTGGCAGCAAAATAATTATTTCCTCAGAGGTTCTTATTGTCTCCAGCACGCCATGAATTCTGTTCAAGTTCAATGTCAATTTATCACTCTACATTACTGGCGGCAGCTGACATCATGGGTGCAATTGTTAAAGAAAAGGGAAATTATTTCTGCCCTCATACATTTAGATTCCCTCCCTCTCCCCAAGAATCACTGCGAAGGGAAAAAGCTTTGAGCAATCTGAAATCACAGAATGCCTCTTTCTATAAAAGCACTGCACTTGTCCAGCAAACTTCTCTACTACTGCTGAATAATATCAGGTACTAGAGAGACCTGAAAGGGAATAGAGAGAAGAAGTATGACCTGCAAAAAGGTAGTATTTTTAGAGTACAATGTAGGTTTTTTCCCCCCCCTACACTTTCTTTGGGATTGATACAGCAGGGTGCTGAGCATGCCAGCCCCTCTCTAGCAAAGCATGGCAGTATGTGCTACTTACTAAGCACAGCCAGACTGGCACAAAATAAAGCACTCTGCTGAGGGGAGACCAAAATGCCAGCACCTCACAGGCCAGAGTCCACCAACCTCCATGTCATGATCCTGATATACTGCATGATACATTATTTCACTTGCAATTTTTTTTTTTTTTTTTTTTTTTTTTTTTTCCCTAAGTCGGGTAGTAAATTGGCTTAAAACTAACCAGATTCCCCCACAAAACAAGTGATTGTTACACGGGGTGTGTTACTCTGTTACACGGGGTGTGTTACTCTGTGTCAGTACAAAAGTGTTTTCCCTTTATCTACCATCAATCTTCAGCTCTGAGTTAAAAAGCAACTCAAAAAGTCACCATTTCAACAGAAAAATATAATGCTGTGAGAGACAGGACTTGTTTCAAATAACCATTCTGAAAGTTAGCATTACTATACTCTTTTCCAAAGGAATTAAGCAACTTTTAAGTAAAAGAGATTAAATTAGTATCAGACAGGTGCTTCTTCATAGAGTCCAAAAATTCCGAACCTGCCCATGAAATCTTGCAACATGTTTGACGATATGGAAATCTTCCAAAATTGTGTGAGCAATGCACAAGATGGAGGGGGATTAAAAGTGACAAGACTGAATTTTGATCACCACTAAAAGAGAAAACAACATTATTTAATTCAGCGTGCTGAAATCTACACTGTGAGTAGCACAACCCCACCAGAAAGCAGCTGCAGTCCAACTGGTGGTACCAACTCTTCTCACTGGTGCCCAGTGGCAGGACAAGAGGCAGTGGGCACCTACTGAAACATACAAAATAACATGAAACAACTTTTTTTACTGCAAGGGTGATCAAACACTGGAATAGGTTGCCCAGAGAGTTTTTGGACCGGACAGTATAGCAGGCTTACATGCCTACTCACAGTATTATTAAAATTTGATCAAAGGATTAAAAGTTTGTCGTTGTCTTTCAATACCGGATAATGGCACAAACTGCCAGAAATTCCCTTCTGTTCAGAAATTAACCTCCATGGTTTTAGGAACTTCAATGATGCTTCATTATTGATTGCCTAAGCTAACTTTCCATCACTTGAAGGCATTTTTTCCTTTTTTTTTTTTTTTTTCCTTTTCCATTCACTCGGGTCAGATTTTTAAGCAGCAGCTTAGCCTGTGAGCAGCAAATTTTTAATACCCTAACAGATGTCCAACCCAACTCTGTATTTAGCATTACTAGCTAAAACACTAAATCCATAAGCACTTGAATGCTTGTCCCTGAATGCTGTACAACTCATCCTTCAAGGCAGTCTCTGACAACCCAAACTGCAGAAACACTCCTCTGCCATCCTGCAATTCCCTCATTTGCTGCACATTTTCCAGCTTCTGATACTGGGCCCAGGTCAGAGAGGCAGGAGCAAAGCTGTAGTACAGTACCCTGATACGGTCCTGAGCAAGTCTTTCTGCTTACTGATGGGGTAGGGAATTTGCAGCACATGATTGTATGATCTGAAGCTTTACTGTAGTAAAAAGGGGAAGCAAACTCAATGTTTACAGGTCACTCATTCTGGCAACCAAGATAAGCTTCACACGCAACCCTAACAGTGCTCTCCCTACATGAATGTTTGTATTTAATCATTTAGATTTCCAATAACAAATTGCAAACCTAAAAATGTCCTCACTGGACATCCTGCTATGCTGCTAAGGTTCACTGGCACAGTGGGAACTTACTGATCTGCCATTTGGACTAATGAAGTAAATGAAATTAGTCATCAGTTGTCATTCTCGTGGTGGACAAGCCCTGGAAGAAAAGCAGCTCTCTCTGCCATGAGATTTCAAGTTACGTGGAAGCTCAGCAGCAGTGAGACCCAGGAAAAGCATGTCCTCTTCCAGAACTGGATGGCAGCACTGCCATGGCAATGTATCCTTCTGTACGCACCCAGCAAGCATAACTCCTTCTATACTCTTAGTTTTGCCCTGTGCCCTGTCCCCATCTCCTCCTACGTACTGCTGTTGGATCTCTATTCTTTCCCACTCCCCCCAATATCTCATTTTCATACAATCTCCCCAACAAATCATCACCCCTGAGCAGCATAGTCTGTTTCAGTCTTGCCCTCATCACCCCAAAAAAACAGTTTCTTCTGGTCTTCTAGATCATGTCCTCTCTACATCTGAAGTGGGAAACCTCTTTCTCTACACAGCATAAGCCCACAGCGAGTCCTAATGGAGACTGCAGAAGGAAAACTGGTCCTTTATCCTCCATCTAGCCCTAAGACAGCCCACATAAGCCAGGGCTGTAACCACTGGGTGACTCCTGGTCAGCCCACAACTGGAGCACACCCAGTATAAACATAACCCAGAAAGACTTGGATGAGAATATGTTAACTGCAGTTTCGACACCACATAACTACACCAAATTCCTAGGTGTGAGAGACTGACAGACTGCACACGATGCACCTTTTGCCTTGCTGTTCAGTTTTGTATTCAAACTCTGAAGGTAAAACTGTTTTTAAATAAATAAATAAATAAATAAATTAAAAAGGGGGGGGGGGGGGGGCATACTCTGCACT
>NW_020799097.1:54323246-54332580 GCF_003259725.1 Athene cunicularia | reverse complement strand
GGGGGGGGGGGGGGGCAGTCTCTTTCTATCACGCAGCTCCAGCTTGGTGGAAGCTCTGCCTCCCAAAAAATAGCCTTTATCTTCCCATTTTTAATTCTTCATACTCTGCACTAGCTACAGCAAACACAGCTCTAGGTGAAGGAGCAGAGCTGAGTTCAGAGTGTGGGCATTCACTGGAAGAGCTGGTGGGGAGCTAAAGGACATCCTTAAGGCCTGGGATTCTTATACAAACATGGTGACAACATTAAAGATTTATCTACATTTCTAGAAGTAAATGGATAGTCCCTTATTATGACAGGGTTGCCACATATTCCTGAAACCCAGAGGCGTAGGATTTTGCTTTCCTATAAAATAGCAAATTCATCCCTTTGTTGTTTTTCTTTTCAGTAGTTATAGAATTAACCATTGGTATTACAGCACATTAAAAACAAGTAATAAAATTAAATACAGGCAAAACCAAAATACATATATGCTGTTGTAGTACTTACTCTTGAAATAGTTATTAATGTAATTTCTCAGGTTACATGAAGAAGCTGGGAAGCATCCCATTCCCCACCAAATCAAGGCTTTTGCTGTATCAATTTAGTTCAGTCATAGCCAAACCTAAAATTTGCAAAGAGATACCCACATAACAAGGCAAATTTATGACACAGAGAAGTTAATTTGCAGTTACATGTTATGTTAGGGAAAAATTTTACCTTGCACATGAAAATAAAATTACAAATACATCAGCACTCTGCAACTGCAAGTCAGCAGCAATACCTTATGAAAGAAAAGCAAAGACAAGTGTTTGAGAACTAGCTGCTTTCTGAAGAATAAACGTTACCTTCTTAACACAAAGAGGAAAAAAAAGACAGAAAGATATAATTGATCTAATGTTCCTAATGTTTTCAAAGCCAAGGCAATGCAAAGGTTGGTCTGTAAAAAGATGACTTCACTACAGAGAATGGAGCTAAAATCAGATCTCATTTGAATACTGACTTTTATGTCTCTCTCTCCATATATATATATACACACACACACACTGCATTTTTCCAGCTTTTTTTCATCCAAATAAGACTATAAAATACAAGTAGTAAAATATAGGATATACAATAAATTCCTATAACTGCAACATGTATAAATCTGTACTCCTGCAAAATCTACTGCTTTTCCTTCTCACCACAGCCTTTGACAGGAAGTTAAGATGCATTTTGACTACACATCAATGAAACATTTTAGGAGTAAAAGAAAAGGTCAAACCAAAGGAAACACTGTGGGAACACATACTTAATATACCGTTTTCACCTCTGGATTAAAATAATGTGAGAGGTTCACAACAAACTCTTATCACTGTAAATCAGCTTTGCACTGTGGTTTGTGCAACCCTTTAGTGTTTATTTAGGGGGAAAACACACATTTGTTTTTACCAGATATTCCCTAAAGCACAGTTCTAAGATTAAAGAAATAGAAGTCTTTTCATATGCTACTGACAGGTGTTGGGTTTTGGGTTTGGTTTTTTGGGGTTTTTTTTGTGGGTTTGTCTTGTCTCAAATGTATAGGAAAAACCTCTAGCTGCAAGGATGCCTTGCTGGCTGGAAATGCAAGCATTCTTCTAGGCTGGATTGTGTGACAGTGGCTACACCTATTTCTAACACTTGCCTCTAAGATAAAATGCAAGTACAAAATCTCCTGATTATATATGACCGATAAATAAACCATATAATTTGGGGCTTCAGTAGTGTATTGGCTTGGAGTCCTGGCCAAAATCCAGCTTCAGTAATTACTCTGAGATGCATCCTATTGCCCTTAAGCTGCATTCAGCAATATTAACTTCTTTTCATTTTCCTCCCTGTGGCTACAGAGAAAATGGTGTAAATTTTGCATGTGTGAGCACTCTCAAAAAAGAACTTCACTGAAGTTCTATATGTATATGGAGAGACCTCTCCTCCAGAAACCTTTCCATCAAATCCATAAATTACAAATAATAATAATAAAATCTTGAGTAACCCCATTTCATATCAATGATTAAAAGTACAATCAGTCTTACTTAATATGACAGAGAAGCATAGGCTGGGAGATAGCACTAGCTGCTGCTGGTGGCCTCTGAATGCTCCCAGATGGACAGGGATTATATTCATCATCCCAATCAGTGGAAAAATAAATAATTTTTCCTCACCTGCAGTGATATAAGATAAAGGCTTCAAACACACAACATGTAGTTTAGAATACCTCTGTGTGCATTTTAAACCCACTGCAGTTATGGGAAATTTGCATCATGAAAGATGCAAAAGAAAGACTAACTGTTCATTGGTGTTTGTTCAGAAATTGCTATTCTTCTTAAAACAGCTTGGTTTTGGTAAAGAAAACAAAACACGTAGGAGTAATGAGAGTAACAAGATTATGAGAAATTCATTAATCAAAATAAGTGTGAAAGCAAGCATGAAGATGTAAGATAGTCAAGAAGCATACTAGAAAGGACCAGAGAACTGAGGAAGAGGTAGAAATCCAGGCACAAAGGTAGGAAAAAAGCACACGGAAAGTAGATCAAGATTGGGAGTTCACAAGGCAGCCAAAAGGTACAACATTTGAAAGAAAATCAGAGACCAAACACGATGCCCCACATTGCCTCCACGCTACCGCTGACTCCCAGGGAAGGTCCTCTCACTGACCGCTAGACAAGCTTCTCTGTCAGCAAGTGGCTTTCTCTCTGACAAATTAAGAGCCTAATTGATTCAGCCTTATTTATTAGCACCCTGACAAAGGGGCATCCAACAGTTGCAACTTGTCCTGGTTGGACCCTGGGTGCAGTCACTTCTTCCTACAATGAAGTCACTGCTGGAAGAGCAGATCACACTGCACCTGATCCAAACTCCACTGAAGCCAAGGAAAAGACTGCTGCTGATCCCTGTGGTGCTATGATCATGATAAACAAAATCTGAAAAGCACCAGCAAAACAAGATACTGATTTGTAAGGGCTCCTATGCAGGTGATGGGACCTGCACTCCTTCCTAGCCACCTGCCCCACAGCACTGGCTGTGCTGCCTCTGCAAGTCTCTTCAGGTACTCCTGAAGAGACCACTTTAATGTCTTAACTTGCACAAAAAAGAGAGACATATAAAAGCCCTTTTAAATCCATCTTGCTTTGAAAGAGAGCTGCAGGGACTTTTATAATTAGCTACTAACCCAGGGAGCCAATGTTGCTGTATATCTAGGCAAACAGATTTTTTTATGAAAAGGCCAACTATTCGGAAAAGGTATCAACTAGAATAAATCACCATTCCCCATTTGTGCAGGCTGATTATCCTGATGCCCCAAGATTTGTATCAGCCTGAAGACCTGCATTAGCTATAGACCAAGGCACCTACCTCAGTGCCCAGTAACAGCACTCAGCTTTATTTTGGCCACAGCAAAGTACAGCTCTGGAGAACTCACAAGACAAAGGAATAATGGGAGGATACTGGAGAGGCAAAGAAACATTCTGTTCATAAAGGTTTCTAGCAATACTGTATTTATTACTGAGAGCTACTGCAATATGGCAAGTGCTTCCTGCACACATGGTCCTTGCTTAAAAAGCTCAAAGTCTATCTTCTCTGGTACAAACCACAAAATTAAACATAGGAAGAAACAACAAGGGGAAGACACAATTGTCCTTTCAAATTACAACTGATTTTGACACAGTCATCTATTACATTTCAATAGCATCAAAAACATAGCAAATCACTTCTACCACTAGAAATTCCACAGATATACTTTTGGGTGTATAAAATTTCTTAGAGTACTATTTGCTTTTTATTCCTCTGTCAGCACGCATATCACTTCATCAGCTTCCCTGTGATTTCCTTTCCCTCTGAAAGAGAACACTTCCTGCCTTGCCCTAGAAAATATGAAACCTTTAGAACAGAAAAGCTCATTTTTCCACTTCATCAGACGCTGCTGCTGTTCAAACTCATCTCAAGAAATACTGCCTGTGTTCGTGGTCTGCACGCTCTCTCATTTTCCCATGCCAAAAAATCAGCTATAAATGCCAGAGACAGAATTTCTTCCTGCTTCTGTCCAGTTCACGTGAAAGTCAGCTGGAAACTACCACTATGGTTGTTGTGGAAAATCACGTAATAAGCAGTAAAAAAAGGGTGATGCCAACTTCAGTAAAAAGAATCTCTGTTCTCCTATGTAGCCCTTCGAGATTAAAAAAAAAAAAAAAAAAAAAAAAAAATTATTTTAAATTGCAAGTATAAATCAGATTCGGAATCCAGTATAACCCATAGCCTACGTGTGTCTACCATGAGAGGCTCCGGGCACTCAGTTATTTTACTGCTTTTTGCTAGGGATGCTGCCCACAACAGTTTTGCAGGTGCTCACCCACTGGTTTGCTCTATCTGTACCAGTGCACGCCTGCTCACATCCCAGCATCAAACTCCAGTTCCCACTATAGGTACCAGGCACCGACAGCCCTCCTAAATTGCACTGCAGATATTCTGTTTACAGGAATTGGAACTCAAACACCAGCACTGAAACCTGGCAGCATATGACTCCCTAACTTTGACCCACCTGTCTATTCACAAGCACCAAAAATAAAAGAAATTAAGAGCAGAGGTGGGGAGAAGCTCAAAGCTGCACCTGATTGCTACTTGGACAGATAAGCCTTGAGAAGGCACTTCAGAACATGTGCACATGGAGCACAGTTGGAAGCAACAGCCAGTTTAATCTTGTAAAACCTCCTTGGGGGCACACTGATCCCTAAAATGATACACGGGATTATTTAGGCTTGCTCTGTGATCTTTACAGTACCCAAAACTTGTATGCAGACACACAGAGATATGTTTTAGTCATTTACCAAGTATATCCAGGTATCTATAGTTCACTAGTTACTCTCTTCAGAGAAAAGTCTAATATACAACTTCCTTTTCAGTAAACTTTATATCATATGATCTGTATTCAGTGGACAAAAGGCAACAAGTGAGCCATGTTACAGTCCTCCTTGAAAAAATGACAACCTTCTATTTAGGATACTTAAGACATGGTAGAAATGGTCTGCTCTGTTATGTTGCTTTCCTCAAAACATGCAGCAAGGATCCCACATTAGAGGAGCACCCAAACCAAGGGAATGTTCCAAAGCTGTTGGTACCAGAAAGCCTCTCAGGAGGCTAAATAGTATTCAATAATGATGAAGATAGAAGCTGCTGCTTTAAATACTATGGTGGTTATGATAACAACTATATTTTACAGGACCACTTTAAACTTGTTCACTAAATTTGTTTGGGTTTTTTAGCAGTTACTGGTTTTGTGGGTTGGTTTGTTGGGTTGGCGGGGGGGGTGGGAAGAGGGCCTCTAAGTGAATGATTAAAGGAAATCCCGTTTGTAATATTGGAAGACTTGTATTGGGATGTAAAATGAGTCCACATAACACAAGATTTCTCTAGATCTAAAAAAAATATTCCCAGACCTGAAACACATCTCAGGTTTTGCACAGTCAGTCTCAGTGTTTCTTCTTTAGCTATCAACATTTGCAGCCACTACAATGTCACAGAGCAGAGGCCCCACCTCCCTCTACTGACCAACAAATAATTTCATCAACTTGGCTTATTGATTGCATGTTTTATATTCTTCAGAGATTGTGCATGTTCTTTTTTCTTGTAGGGATATCGAATTATTAGAAAGTCTTTTGCTAAATGTATTTAATGAGATAAAAAACCCCTCTGATTAGAATTAGATATGTTATTACAGCTAAAGGCAAGGCAGGGTCTTCCTCTCCCAAATTTAAGGTTTTATAATTGAGTATGTCACTTAAGATTTAACCAAGATTTAGCAGGCAGTACCTGAGGGTAATTACTGCAACATCACTGAGGTAAAGATCTGTGCCTTTATTTTTACAGAAGCTGCATTAATTTTATCTAGTCATTTTGTACTGCAACCACCTTCTTCATGCAACTTTGCTGCTTATTCGAAAGACACTGGACTGCATTATCAGGCTAGAGGATGATACTGTCAGACTATGGAAAATTTTATCTTCTTTGCTGTTAAAAAAACACACTTTTTACTTGTCCATGGGAAATCAGAATATATTTTCCTTTTCTAACTGATGCTGACATTTACGGCACTACAATTCCAGGTTAGATCTCCCAAACTCAGGTCTTATTCCTGAAGACAGGAGCATATTTACATAACTCTGAAACTCTTGGTTGAAGACAGATTTCTGAGAGTTCTAGATGATGCTCACAAACACATTATATTAAAGGCTTGATTCTTAACCATGCTCTGCCTCAACTACATGGGATTTGAGAATGTGAAACATTTTCCTAGAAGACGACTGCATCTCAATGGTTATATGCCAGGAACCTATCAAACAACATATTAATATCAAGATGATGGTATCAAATGGTGATGATACATTAATATCATATTGACAATGAAGACATTGGTATGTTATCTACAGGTTACAAAAAGCTATTCATGCTCAGTACTGCCTCTTCCCAATGTCAACAATTATTTTAACAGTAGAAAGCAAAAGCAGGAAGAAGACATTTTCCTTGTGCTCTGTTGGGTGGCTCCATGACAGAGTGACATTATTGAAGTAAGAAATATATCTGTGTCTTATTAGAGGAACACCTGAAGTCTGGCATGTTGCCAAAGACAAGTTGTATTATAGGACACCTGTATGTGATTTGTGCTTTCTTTAGAAGTCTCAACACTCTGCAAAATTAGAGCAAGTTTTTATACAGCAAGTAGATGGTGTCCCTCAGCTTCCACACTTACTCAGTGTTAAGGTCTCACTGAAAACTCTAAAGGGATCTGACGATATGAAGCCTTTATTAAAGTTACAAGAACTATTAAATGACATGTCTAGTGCTCACTGCTGCTTCTCCATAACACAGATACTCACATAAAATTACCTCAAACTGATAAAAATTAAAGATGAATGAACACATTACGTATTAACAACAAGGATTAGGTTTAACAGCTTCCCACAACTGTTCACTCCTCAGCGTGAACACTGCAGAACTGCCCTGGTGTTATCCAGTTGAGAATCTTTCCAATGCTGTCTCCAAGTATGAGGCAAAACATGGGATTATTTTTGCACCTATTTGGAGTGGTAATATTATATTAGCTGTACAGCAGCTCAGTACTATCACACAGCACGGCAGCATGAAATATAGAAGTACAGGGGCTGAGAGAAGGAAATCAATGGGTATTTAAAACGCTATTTACTTGATTTACCTATAGCATGAAGCACTGTCATTTAAAAAAAAAAATCTCTCATGGAGATGTTTGTTCTCCAAATAAATGTCTGTACCGAGGAGATTATTTACTAAAAGGCTTTTAAATGCTGCCATTAGAAGCAACACATTAAAATCAATTAAAAGGTTTTCTAAAAAACACCCATCTTCTCTCTCATTTCCAATGCTCTCGGCAGCATCATTCCACCCTTTCATACTCCTACTAAAGCAAACAAGGTGGTTTTCCCCCAATTCAAATAGCACAGAACAGACCATATTCTAGCCATTACAACATGACATACGTTGTTCTTAGCACCACCCAAATGTTCCTGGATAGGTGTATGTGCTTTCATTGAACTTCAGTGTTCTCTTGCATAACATCAGTTTACCTTGTTACATATGTGTTGGGGAGGAGGTAGACTAAGTCTTGATCAGGTAGCATTTGTCAAAGACTTTTTGATTCCCTCAAAAAGACAAAAAGAGCAATTAATATTAATTTAGGAAATCCCTCTCCTGTAATTTAAGCCATCAGAAACAACCTAGCAGGTCACTTTTCCATGAAGAAGAGAGACAGGCACATTCAGAGGACAGGACCCATTTTAAGACAGGACAAGATATAATCTAGGAGGGCCCTTCTTACTCCACTGAGCACAGAGGGAATGTGTATTACCAAAGGCCCAGTCTAGAGATGGCAAACCTCAATCTACATTAGTATTAATAAACTATTAATGGGTTCACTATCAAATTTAACCCTATGTGCATGAAACTTAGAAACACTTGATGATCACTGAAATCTAGGAGCCAAAAAGAAGTAGCATAAATCATTTAGAAGTCTAAGCGCCATTTTGTAAAAGGTGTAGCATTGCTTAAACTCATACAGATAATACAGAAGGGTGCAAAAGTAGGATCTGTGACTTCCCCACAGGCCAGATTTAGTTACCTAAATTTAAACACACACATTTATTAAACATGCACCAAAACTCAGAGCTTAAATGACTAAATTAAAAAAACAAAACAAAAACACCAAACAACCAAAAAACCACACACTGAAAAGTTATCAGTGAAAATTATTCACTTTTTAGCGCTTTCCAACTTGCAGATATAACTCAAGCTCCTGTTCATGACAGGTCTGCTTCAGGTAGCAGAGCCTGCTTAGGCAAAAAACACAGCATTCGCACCAAGAGGAAAGGGCAGCCAGCTGATGGCTGCACCATGGCTGGCATTTTGACATAACCAAAAAGTAAGTTTAAGTTTCCTCTCCTCTTTTTCCTTTTCTATCTTTTTTCAGTTTAGTTAACCTTTGGGGAACCATAGTTTTCCTCCTCTCTTCCAGCATGAAGATGTCTACTCTAAGCAGCAGCTCTCTATCTACAACAGTAAAAAAAAATGGCTACAAGGAAAACTTCTTAAGCCTCTTCCATCAGCATCAGGAGACTGAAGGTCAAACAAAGCATCATGCTTTCAGGCACTACAGCACAGAAAAGAAAAAAAGGGAAAGAAAAAAAGAAGGTGCAAGCTCTGCATTATTTTTCTGCTTAGCCCAAGAAAAAGAAGCAGCCAGAGAATTCTCAAAGGAGCAAACTTTAAAATTCATTTTAAATCACAAACTAATTTAACAGTTCCACTTGTAAATCTCAGAAAATCATTATGTGCTCAGAGTTTGTGTGGTAATTTGAAAGACATGCCATCCCCCATTCATAGCCAAGCAGCTGGATTATCTGCTTTAGAAGAAAAATTCCACTCATTCACAGCCTTGGAGCGCGACTGGGGCTTCCATAAGAAATAATTAGAGTTGGGAGAACACTACCTCAAGTCAGTGTAACTCCAGTAGCTTCATGGAATTTCACCCATTTATTCTAGATGTGATACTTGCTCTCAGGACAGTAGACAGAGAAATATGTACCTCACACTCAGCTTATTTATTATTTGGCTACCAAGAGATAGCCATTATTTCACATTTGGGGGGGGAGGGACTCTTTATAGGGAGTGCAGTGATATGTATAACAAGGGGTGCCAGTTTTAAACTGAAAGAGGGAAGATTTAGATTAGATGTAAGGAAGAAATTGTTCCCTGTGAGGGGGGTGAGGCCCTGGCACAGGCTGCCCAGAGAAGCTGTGGCTGCCCCCTCCCTGGAAGGG
>NW_020799097.1:54300934-54323196 GCF_003259725.1 Athene cunicularia | reverse complement strand
GGGGGGGGGGGGGAAGCACCACCCACCACTTTTTTTAGCTTTCAAAGCAGCCTACAAAGTACCATTTAATCTCATCATACAGCAGATCTCAGCTACATCTCTGCTTCCAAATAGTCACAGTTCTATGGAAAAATCTGTCTGAGCCCCCAAGTTCATGCAACATTTTGGGGCAATGCGTTATTTTAACACAAGGGATTTAAAACCTCAGAGTGGGTCTCAAGCGGCAACTTTCTGGCAGCTCAGATTAAGCGACAGCAGGCTCAGGCAGCAGCATTGGTGGCAGCCAGCCTGTTGCGGAGGCCTGGATGCACTTGCACAAAGGCATCATCATTCTTTCAGTCTTGGGTTTTATCAATGAACTAAGCAGATTCCAGTCACTGTTACCCCGTTGCCTAGCGGGGGGACACTCATTGAGGCTTTAATCACAGTTTAGGTGCCACAAAGGAGGGGACCAGAAGACTGCATCACACAAAGCAGCCCAGCAGCACATCAAAGAAGTGGGGCTACAGTCATGCCTGCTCTCATGTACTCTCCCACCCGGCTGCTGCCGCCAAGAAGGATGATGCTGCTCTCCTCCCTGTCATGGGAAACCCCTGTAGGGGGAGGCCAGCCATGGTCTGGGATGCCACTCTGATCCCCATCACTTCTTGGAGGGGAAAGGCACAGGAAGCTCTGCAGTAGGACAACCAGAGACCACTGCTCAGGGTCTCATACCTGCCCACGCACGGGAAGGATGCCCATGACAAACTGTAACCCTGCACTGAGGGAAACAATTAGAGAACAGCACACCATAGTGATATAACAAGCCTCAGGTCTGAATGTAAATCCTTTCTTTAATTACTCTGAAATTGCAACTTTGACAAAGAGCTCAAGAAAAAAAAAAAAAAAAAAAATACAAAGGATGTTTTAGATTATCTGTGCCTCCATCTTCCTACCATGAGCAGAGAACAATTTCCTCCATGTGGGTTTGGAGGGGCTTTCTATGATTTAGTTTGGATGATATCTCTTTTTCCATGAAAGGTTAGTCCAATTCAAATAGCTATCTCTATCGAGCCCTGTTTTCTATTATCCAACTTTTGTATCTATCCCATTAGTCCTAATTATGTCTTTTCTAAGATGTCCCAACTACCTTCTGCTACAGCACAAAAAATACTTAAGAATTTCAGATTTTTTCCCCTTAAAATGAGTAACACATACAGGTTAGCTAGCACATGTTCTTTCACATTGTTCAGCCTTCCTAACCCAAAATGAATAAAACATCTTTTCTAAGAGCACATTGCAAGACAACACAGAGCTAGGACTTAACAGAAAAAGACGACATCACAAAAACTTCTAGCAAAGACAGCAAGGAGAAAATTTGATGAAAATTTGATGAAAAACTAGGTAGCTGGTATTTTTTTTTTAAGCTAATATCTGAATCTCCATCTTTATTGCTTGTCTGTGCTTATGAAGGTTATCATATCATGGCCAGACTGCTGCATTTGTAGATGGCTATTCTGCCTCTGACAGAGGAGGCAGTGGAGAAATCTGTGTTCCATCTTTTAAGCAGTAAAGATACCGCTGCCTCGGAAACACAGAATTGAGATATGGAACAGAAGTTTCCACAAGTTAAGGAGGACGTGGACGTGCTGCAAAGGATGCAAGCTGCAAAGTAGGCAAAGAGGTGTACTTGCAGACATGTTTGGATCCGAGGCTGCCCTTCTGCCCAGGTTTGTTACTACTATTTCCAGGTCAATTTTAAGACGTAAGAGCTCTAGAAGTATATGTTCATAATGTACTTTAATAACTCTCAGTTTTACCTGTGTTTAGAAGGTGCCATCTATTTAATACCATGTTGGAGACCATTCTTACTGTGACAAGCAATTCCAATAGTAAAAAAATCTGAAGAAATGCAATGAAGCTGAGAATGTTTTTTCGCATTTCGGGGGCTGAAGCATGTGCATTTATGTGGTCAGTTAAAGCAGTGAAGTATTTCAGATGCAATCACAGAATGTCTACCTGGATGAGCTCAATATTAATTTTAAAAGTCATAACAGTCAAGGGATAATTGTATATAATCAGGCCATGCAAGTAAATGAGGAGGGAACTTATTTACAGAGACTATTCTGTTGGCAAGAAAGCAAGCGTTACCAAAATGACACTAATAGAGAACTCAGTGCCAATATAATATATAATTCAACAGCATCCCAATTACATTGCCCTTTTATGTTTTCTTGAGCTGCAGTGAAAGATCGAAGAGACTCCTCTGTACCTGTTTCATGGCCCTTATAGCCTCTTACTCTCCTTCACCATGGCTGCTCCTCTCCCTTGCCAGCCTGTATTTACAGTACAAACTAGAAACATTTTATTGAAAAAAACAAAGATATTTATAAGATTCCAAGTCTCCTGATGTAGGGCTGGTGCTTGCATCCAAGGGGGAAAACCAGAAGCAAACAAGGGAAATGCCTTGCTCAAGAGGCAAGGACTGCATGTCAGAACATTGGTTAAAAATAAAGAGGCTTTGTTCTATGTTCATACCACTACATTGTAATTATCCCTCTACAGCATTAATCTTGGCAGCTAAAAATAACATAACAAGGATATATATTAAATCAGTTAAAACTGCTCTTCCACTAGAGGGGATGCTGTGCCTCACACAATTTTCTCTGTGGATGGAAGATTCATAGCCTCAAGAACATGACACCAGAACAGCAACTCAAAACCCAGCATGTGGTGACAGTGAAGCTGCTGCCACGAAGACATGATTTCCAATGGTTATTGTTCAGTGTGACAATCTCAACCACAGAAATCAAATCTTATTGAAAGTTTGTATTTATTTCTAAATCAGACATGTTGCTTTAGTGAGACATACTAAACAGATTAAAGCCTTGGGAAAACAGACCCAGCTCACTTCTCCTCAAAGCCCCTTCAAGCCTGCACATGTTTAAGCAGAGACAAATACCTCCACAAGAGCCCAGAGAAGTGAGGGGAGAGGATACAGGCTAGTGACTCCTCCCAGCAGGCACCAAAAAGCTGCTGTGCTATTCCAGTCTCAAAACCCTGAACTACTTTCCCCACGAGACTTGAGCATCTGACCCTTGCCCAAGAATATCTTCTTCTGTGGGAAGGGCAATAAGAAGAGGCAGTCAAACTGGGGAGAATAAAGAAGGGGAAGCTGCAGGTGAGGGAGTGAAGGGAACAGCAGCTTCCAGAACGAGGGAAGGGCACAGAAGGGAACGGAGGAAAAGGGGTAACCAACTAGTGCTTCACAAAAACAAAGCACTAAAAGGACAAAAATAAAATAAAATTATTTCTCAGCACTGGCCCCTGGGCAGGTAGAACAGGCACAAGGCTGCAGGGCTTGGTGCAAAAGCCGTCTCATGTGAGCACTGCAGGGCTGTGGCTGGCAGCAGTGACACAGACAGCAGTGGCAGCAGCTCCTGCCACGCACCACGGTGGCTCCTGCCAGCCATCTGGTGGTCCAGAGGTGGTGAGGACCGAGGGCTTTTAGCAGGGAAAACACAGCTATGGACTGCTCAACTTACGAGACTGAGGTTCTTCCCACCCACGCTGCACTGTTCTGTCATCCCTGGCACAGCTCAGCCTCGGCAGCTGGAAGATTGCGGGTGCAAGCGGTTGCCAGCTCAGTGACACCATACCAGAGTACTGCTTTATCTTACAATACCAGTTGATTTTCCCCTCTCTACCATACATCTTCCTAAAAATAGGACAGGGATCTCTCAGTTCCACTGCATCCAACAAGCAAGCCCTCACAAAGTAGCTGGTACAACAGATGCGAGAGAGGTCTTCCTCCCCAGATATATTGGTCTGGAGGAACCCACACACTAACACCAGGCCCTGCTGACTGTGCTGCTGCAAAAGCAGCTGGCAGTTACCAGGCTGGAGAGGACAAGATGGTATTCACGGCTCTCAAACAACAGCAAGTTTCTTCTTTGCCTCTGCTGGCAATGCAAGAAGCTGTTATACGTCATTCTGCTGGGCTTCAAGATACTAGCAGTCTCAGCTTTCTACTATCACGTTAGGATATCTCCTCCTGGAGTCCACCAGCCCCTCTGTACAGTCCCACTGGGACCTAGGGGAGTTTCACCCAAGAAGAGCCCCAAGAACCTGGTCCTCCACAGAGGGGAGTCCTGGCTCCACAACAGATGGAGCAAGATGAAAGGAAGTTTTCAGGACTTCTGCAAGAATACAGGATGACTGCTGAATACAATGCAGCGCACCACACCAGAACCTGCATAATCACACTGACATATTCAAGGCAAGTACTGCTCAGGTACGCAGGGCTGCCTGGAGTATTTCCAGTGAAGCAAAAATACCATCATAGTATTATACTCCATCAAAGAGGAAAAAAATAAAGAAAACCTTGTATTGGAGAAAAAAAAAATACTGGCTTCAACAAAGTTTCTTAGCAAGAACAGGGCAAGAGGCTACAGTCTGGTATTTCTGGCAGCATCATGGATATGGGCATACAAAGTTCAAATCCTTGTTCTGCTCAATCATTAGAATCATCCTGGATGAAAAGCTGCTACAAGTGTGTCAGGAATTGAAGTCCACACTATCTCCCACCCTCTGTAAGCCCTCTTGATCCAGATGCTGAGAGAGAGGGCACTCTGAATGTCAAAGGCAAGACAAGGCCAGGGAATGCTACCTCCTCTGACTACCACCTCCAGGACTAAGGAGAAAATGTACTACCCTGAAAACACCATCTGCCTCAGGGCCTTTCATGAGTCCATGCTGACTAGAAACAATGCAAACCTGGGAAAGGGATTTCCACAGGCTCCATGAACAGGAAGGAAGGAAGAGAATGCTCTTTAACTGATTCTTATTCTTCCACACAGGAAAGCTGATCCAGGGGGATACAAACTGAACAAACAAGACCATAGCCCAGAGTCCTTGAACAGCAATCTTGCACACTTTCAGTTTAAAACTCTTTGATAAGGGGAAGAGATGATGGCTGCAAAGCCATACACTGTGGGTTGGGTCCATTTTGATTGCTTCTCCTTTAGCTGCTCCAGCCTCACCAATCCTGAAAGATTGTATTTGTCATATGTAGGATGAAATAGGACTATTTCTTCAACCACAGATTAATTATCAACAGTAGTACCTGATGCTCTTCAAGTACTGAAATATCAAAAAGAAAACATGCCAACATTATGTTCCTACAGTCCTGTAAATTCTATATTCCTGTGTCTGTGACTAGTAGGACTAAACTAATCACCCCAAATCAGGCTGTATAGCACGAACTGAGTGTACACAGCTATTAATGTTACTGATAATCCAAGTCACCTAGTCTATTTTATCACAACGTTTGACTCTGATCTGGCATACCAAAGAATGCCAACATCTTTCCCACTATCTCCAGTACAAGTAATTGCAAGTTTCCACACACTCATGTTGTGTATACAAATGTGTATGTATCCAGGTGACAGTCATTTAAAAAAAAAAAAAAAAAAAAAAAAATAGGTATGATTCAGCAGGGTCTCTTTTTTTTTAAGGCTAAGAGAGAATATTGTGCATTTGATAACTTACCCTTTGTTCCCTTCATGGGGTTTGTTTTTGGTGTAGGGTTTTTTGGTTTTGGTTTGGTTTTTTTTCCCCTCCCCCAAGAAGCAACTTGAAAGGAAACAGCAACTTTCATGCCTCCAAGGAAGAAAAAACTTCTCAAACTTCTGGACAGATTTTCCAACCATTCTAATAATGTACTGAGAAAATTAAGACTGCCTTTCAAATGAATGGGGCTTTAACCTAGAGGAAGACTTTCAAGAATTGTGTTCACCGCTGTTCAGGTTTCTGGAATAATGACATAATAACCACCTCCTCTTTCTCTCCTGTTACCTATGCAAACAGACAAATACAGAGTGCAGTCTTGCTGTAGCTGGTTTTCATTTCCATCACGGTTATGTAAATTGGTACCAACAGCACAGTAATTCCCAGTTGTTGTTTTTAAGACACAAAGAAAAGCCAACGACATACACATTAATTGGTATACACCTTACAATAATTAAAAAAAACAAACCCAAAAAACATGTGCACATCTCAAAGACTGTGCTTGTTACGTTTCCCAGGCACGCACGATCTGCTGGTCACATGAAGACTACATGCACAGAGCTGGAAGACACCATATCGCCATCTATTTTACAGTTGTTCTTCACACAAGTTCCCTGTGTCTCATCAAGCCCAGGAAGGTGAAAGACAGTCCAACAGCATATACAAAGTTATTCTTGCTTTTTTCACGAGTAGGAAAACAAACCTCTCCATTCCATCTTCTGGGGTAAAATCGAACAGAAAGGTGCCTAAGGAGCAGCTTTAACTAGTGTTCTGGGCAATTTACAAGGATTGTGGTCGACACCAGCCCTTCAAAGCAGCGATTAATTGCTATGGCAACCAGGGCATCACACCACGCCCTTGGGCTGGGATATAGGGACTGCAGTGTGCCCTCTTACCCACACACGCATCTCAAAAGGGTAACAGGCTCCTCGAGGGCCTGCACTGTTTGGGCGCAATTAATCCTTTATAATAGACACTCTTCACTGAGGATGGGGGACTCTGCCCATACCCTGCCTTCCTTTACAGGAAATCTTGCAACTATGGTGTTGCTGTGGCTTTGGAGTGAGGCTGCACATAGGGGGAAAGGAGGAAAGGGGAAATGTCAGACATGCAGAGAAAACATAACTGAGGGTACCATGTATTTTGGGATCCAGGTAGGTTCATCTTAAGAACTGATACATCACTTTTCCCTCTGCTGCTATCATGTTTTCTTCACTCATACCATTGGTCTTTCATACAAAAGAGATGTCCCACTTTCAGTACATCACCACAACTGCATTTATAAGAACAGCCAATGTGTTTATTATATTCACACATGCAAGCTAGTTCATTGCAAGCCACAGGACAATCTCTGCCTACTTGAAATCTGAGCAGAGCCATAATCATTAGGAACACCCAAAAGGAAAAGAAACAGGTCCGTCCTCCCTCCATGACAATTTATTTCTATGCCACAGAAGCATACTTGGACACAGAGAGACAGAATGAGATGGAGATTATTGTTGTGTTGCATCTCTCCACTCCCAACAACTGGGATTCAATCACCGGTGGAATTTACTCAGAAGCTTCTTCTCTGGCTTCCTACTCACTCATTTTGGTATCAAACCATGAACTGCTGTACATTGCCCTGTAGCACTGTTTGGGGTTTTGTTGGATTTTGTTTTTTTCTTTAAAAATCAACAGTCTGTACTGCCTACTAATAGAGGCCTTCCCAGTCCAAACATGATCACTCATCCAGCCCACGGGACCTGTGGGATTACTGGTGGGTTTTTTTACCATCCCATCAATTAGATACCAACCGGGATTGTATTTATTTACAAACTGTTCGAGCATTAACTGAGAGCAGGAATGTGACAATACCAATGGTTTAGGCTTCCCCAAAACAAGACCAGCCCCAGCAAACAATCTGAGTTGATGTTGGACAATAATTCAGGGAAGAGGGGAACCAAGAATCAGATAAATTCCTGCATAATAGCATAACCCAAAAAGAAAGGAAAATACCACAGCTATCCCATAGCTAAACCTGCTTTCAGTACTGTCACAAAAAAATACTGATGTTAACACCCAGACCTGTAAACAATGACACATTCAGTTCCTCATATGGATAGAGACACAAACCTCTCACTCGAGTCATAAAAGTGAAACCCTCTAAAATTCCACTTCAGGAATCAGAAAGCAGTCATCTACAACCACTCATAGAAATAACTCGCCAAGAAACTCAAGTACAACCTCATACTTGCTAAAAGCTAAATAAAGTGCAATGCCTTCATGTTTTTTATTAAGAGAAAGTCACAACCTAAAGAAGATTTAGGTCCTGATTCGGAATTTCTATTATCACTTCCATTTTTTTTTCAACAGGATTATGATGAAGAACTGAACAGTGGGAGATGTTCTCTGTCTGGATTTCTTAATCCCTTATTTCTCTCCAAGCACGGTATACAGCCATACTATTTTATGCTTATTGTCTTCTACAATACCCATTTTCCTCCTTACCTCTGTGTGCCTGTGCTTTTGGCACTCTAAATTCAACAGCTTTACCTGCTGTAGGAGAGAGGGTGTTATGAAGCAATACATCAGAACTGTGCAGCACCCCTCCACAACAGTAATGCCAAGAGAGAATGTCACATCACACTAGGAGGATACGGGATTGAGTTGGAAAGCAGGACTAACAAAGAAATGCTCCCAGAAAGCTGTCTTTTGATGTCAGTATAATCTGTCTACCCAGGAGCCCTGGTATGACCACTCCCGAGGTGATCAAATTGGTGGATGTTGTGCTCTTAAAAAATTATTTCAGTAACTGAAGCCACAGGACTGCTGATGAGAGCTCTCCCTCAAAGGCACAGCTTTTGGGAAAGCAAGTGCACAGCTGCTGACTCTACGGAGAAAAAGAGAGGCCAGAGAGTGGCAACAGGCCGCCAAGGTCACATCAGCAAAATAAAAACAGCTATTCACAGTGCACCATATAGGAGAAGGCTATAATACAATGCATGCCATTACAGAAAATGGGACAAACCAGTTCAGTAGCCACTGATCAATTACTATTTTTCTAACCAGCAGCAGCAGAGAAGTTACTGCACACCTGGCCAGAGAGGCAGAAGTGAATCGTAAAGCTCACAGGGGCACAACCACACACTATATATATAATGATTTTAGACCTGCTGACCATGCATCTCTCTTAGTTACTGTAAAAAAACAGTGTCAGGGTTAAAGCTCCCATTCCATCCTCTAGCAACAGGGAAACTCATAGCATGCTTATATTAAGGTTTTGCACAAATGCCCATCCTCACTGAACTCAGCCCTGTCTAAGAATAAATAAACAGAAGAAGCAATAAGGGGGACTGTTGTCCATGTAGGACTGCATCACACCTCCAACAGCACAACACACTGCAAGTACTTACAGGCTTAACAGTACATATTTTTCCACCAGCTCCATCCCAACTCATGCTACCAGATGTTAGGCTGCTTTCTTTCTCCCCTCCAGGTACAATCACATCATTTCCCCCTATTTGAGTGAGGAATTGTCTACAGCTGACTGTTTACCAACTGTCAATACCCACCAAGTCTCACCTGGGGTCATCATTTCTCTTTTCAGGAACATCAGCACTAGGGTTTGTAACAAGGGCAAAGGTAGGACAGCACTACGCAGGAAGATAAGGATCTTGAAAACAAACAGTAAGCTTAGGCATGGTATTATAATACAGATGAGCCAAATAAAAAGCTTGCAACCACAGAAAGAGATACTTTCCCTCCCTCCTTTCCAGTTTCTTTTACCTCCAATCCCTGTTTTCCCAATCTCTACCCCTGCCACTCCCTGTCCCCTGCTCACAGACTCATCAGTCCAGGCACTACTCTAATCAAAAGTCAGCTAAAGACTCAGCAACAGCACCACCTTTTTCAGCCAGGTTAATTCTCTGCTTTAGTCAGAGACTGTGAGATGTGACAGGAACCAGATCTGACTTAGCAAAAGCAGAAGGAGCAGTTTGGACAGGGGCAGGGAGACACAGAAGTGAGACCTCCTTTTGGCAATTTGTGAAACTGTGACTTAAGAACAAATTTATTCCTCAGCCTTAGCTCACGTTTATCTTACCCAGTTCTGTGAAATGGCCAAGAGGGTGAATCTTTGCATCTGGTAATCACTACCCTCTTCTAACAACTTATAGGTGTTAATTCAAGAGTAGTTGATTAGGAAATGGTTTCCTCACACCACCTTTTTTTTTTTTTTTAAGCCAAATCAAAACATGTGTGTGCATCTACATTGTTTACATAGTGACTTATATTCATGTCATACGTATCCCAAATAATAGTGTCAAGACACAAATGTCAGAAATTATCTAGCTCATCTTTAACTCCTTCCCCCTTGTTAGCAGAGTTTCACACACAGCATGGTGAGCTTCGGCCAGAATCAGCTCTTCACCAGATGATCTCTCTTATGCTGCCATTCACCTCTCTCTAATTAACTCAGTGTAATGCATCTGAGGAAGCAGGCAGGTTAGCTCACTAACACACCTTCAAACCCCTGTGATGGCAACATCTTCTGTAGTTGGGTAACATGATTTATGGCATCATCTCCAGCATCAGGAGAGCTTCAGCAGCCCCAGCCCTGCTTTCTCTCCAGATGCTTGTTCTCCCCCTTGTACCAGCCTCTTCACCAGGCTAGTCCATATGTTTGTAGCCACATGATAAACTACACTGAAGAGAAGATCCATCTGAAAATACAAACCAACAATAACAGAAACTTTTTTTCATATTTTTTTCCCATCTGGATCAAGCCACCAACCTGGTCCTCCATGCCATCATACAAATAGCTCTACCAGCACAACAAAAAGGGGAAGAGGCTGGGGACAGGGACAAGAATAAGAATGAGCAGCTGGGATTGGAGCAAGGAGCAATTCTGCCACCTGCCAGAGCCACCCTCTGCGGTGCCAGCCTCATCTGACATCGGTTTCAGTGCCAGACCACTGCAGGTGCTCTCAGGAAACCTCCCTTTGTATTCTGACAGTAAAGTTAGATGCCTTTGAAAAGATGCCATCCCCTTGTCTCCCAAAGCCTACATGTACTGTGCACATTAGTCATTTTGTTTCTTGGCAAATGTTTGCCCATAAAGTTTCAGAGAAGCACTACAGTAACTGCAGACCAGATGCTTCTGAGTACTACTTTGAATTTTATAGCACTGTGTAGCATTTTACAAGCATTAACTAATCAACAACTCTTCCAGGTAGTTAAGTTTAATTATACCCATTTTACAGGTGCTGAACCAGACCCAGAGAGGTTGAGAGATTTGCCCAAGGCCAAAAAACCAACTGCTGTCCTGTAAATCAGGAGCTACTGTATGTAGCTTCTTCCCAAGTCCTTCAAAACACAGTATTTCTCCTCATCTGCTACTGCAATACAAGCTTCTCTTCAAAACAGGTAAAAGCCCACCCCTCCCTCTCCTTCACTGAACAGGGTTGGCTGAGCTGCTCTTTGTCCACCAGTTCTCCTGTAACTTTTAGTCAAGCACAGTCAACATGACACAAATCATCACACTCTGGCTTTGGCCTTGAACCCCACAACAGAATCAGGCAGGCAGCATTCACAGGACATCTCCCCATCTTTCTAACTCTCATGCTTACTTCTGCATCATATATGATGGGTTTGGGGGTGGGTTTTTTTCCCCTCGGTTTCCCTTTTTCACCTGACTGGTCTTTCTGTGCATGCTGGGGTCTTTCAATCAGGCTTGAGCTTTTAATACCCAGCAACTGCAGAGGTACACAAGCAGCAGCTACAGTAGGAACAGCTGAGTACAGACCAAAAAGGAGTGAGATGAGCAGTATATGAAATGGATTCAGCAACTTTTACTGGAAAACAACAAAGAAATGCTGGCTGGAGAAGAGTTAGTTTTAAGGAGTTTCACCTGACAGACCACTGGGTGAAATATGTATGCTTGCAGCTGCTGGAGATTTCTCCACAGAGGTGTTTGGTGAGCTGCTTTGGATTGGATTTAAAGGCCAGGCTAAGGTCAACTGGTCCCCTAAATTCTCTTCCCAAGAGTTACAGAACACTTCTGGTCCATCCAAAGGAAGGAAGGATAGTATCTCCAAGCACCACTGGTGCTGCAATGGGAACAGAAATGCCGGTGTTAGGACTGCCTGAAGACTATCTCTCCCTACCATCAATGCCAGTCTTGAACTGGCAGCATGGGCAGAAGCAACCACCTCTTTCTTCCTCCATACTTGCTCTGGCCCCCACCTCCCTCACTTCCCACTGTGAGGCTTCAGAAGGTCCTGTCTGATGCTCATTATCCTGGAAGCAAGCGAAGCAGCCCCACATCAGTTACTCATTTCAATTGGTCTTTGCTACTGCTCCTCAGTCAAACACCACTGCTTCTGAAAGATAAACGCACGCATGGCCGCTGCTCAAAGAAAAACATGCAAATATACTACATTTGGCAGGCAACTTAATTGTAAGTTACATTTGTACCTTTGTTCCCTCTCCTGCTTTGGGCCTGGCGTACAGAATGGCAGCCAACACGTGTCTCAAAGATTAGGTCTGGTCTCAGATCCCTCATGTTGCAAACACCCAAGTTGCCGACTAGTCCCAGTGACTACAGTGTGGTCACTTGTTTGATGCTTGGCATTTTCCATGTACATGGAAAAAAAAAATCATTAAGGGGCAAAGAAGAAAGACAAATTTAAAATTGTTGGAGCGTATGCTTCAAAATAAATTGCAGCTAAATACTCTCAAGTGTAACAGCATTTTGGATGTTAGTAAGACCATTCATAAATAAGAAAATAAATTGGTATTGATTCTGTGGGCTCATGTCTCAATACATGTATAGGTTGTAAAAGTGTAGGAATAAATCTAATAAATTAATCTAGCTGAGTAATAATAGGTTCCATTAACATAGTAATACCTACCAAATCAATAAGTATGACCAATTTCAGACACCAAATTTAACAGAAATTCTTCTACAAGTTAGAATGTGCTAGAATTTATTTATTTATAATGGGATGTTAAACTTGGGTAACTTGTAGTTCATCCTAAAAGATCTCACATGCTTACACACATGGAGTCCTTTCTTCATCTGAATTATTAGGAAATTATTTGATGTTTTGAACTCAAGTAACCTCTTTAGACCAGCAGAAACTCTGAATCCCAGAGATTTCACTTGGTTAGTATAGATGCAACATAACTCTTGTGCTTCTGGCAACCCTCCAAAAACCACATGGCACTGCATCTCACCCTGACCACTCTGCCTGACTCCTTGAGTTGTTCTGGTAAGATGTCACCTTTTTGTTTAAATGAGAGAAAACCTGGAATATTCTTTTTCAATGCCAGTAAGTGGTGCCTTCATAGATGTATGACAACCATCACACCACCTTGCCCCTGTGCTTCTACATTAAGTCCTCCAAATGTCCTGGACTATGCCAACTTTCTCTTCAAAGACGTGATTTCCCGCACCACAAACTGGACCTGAAAAAACACCGAAGTACACTGTGAAAAAAATGCTGGTGAGCGCTAAAGCAAAGCAAAGCAGCTTTGGTAGAAGAAGAGGCAACAGAGCAAGATCTCCAAGGCTACACACAGGTTTTGCCTTCTCTGGGATAAGCTGGACCACCTTGTGCAAACAGTGATCTCTAAATTCCAGAAAAACAGTCATTCTTCTACAAAGCATCCTTCAGCACATGAGGCACCCAACAGTGGGGTTCAGATATCCAAAATTTGACTGGAAGTTAACTCTGCATATCAGGTAAGTCACACAGGAAAATGAGTCACTTTAGTCTGATCATGGCATATATTTGGGTGCTGGCTTTCTCCCCACCATGTTTGATGAAACTTGGAAACTTCTGTCTGATGGTACTTAATCCTCATACCCAGCCTGATGAAAATTATATCTACAATATTAAAGTTTTATTTCCTTCAAGTACCAAATCCCATACCCATTAAAATATATTCCAGCTGCCTGGTCAGCTCTTCCCAACCTACTTGCTACTCGCTGTCCTTCCTTACTTTTAGTCTAGCCAGGACAGTCCCTACAGATCTCAAAATACTGGCAGCAGAGAGTTAAAAAGCCATCACCAAAAGCATTTCCTGTCCGGATCAGCAGCAGAGAGAGAAAAGGAAAGGAGCAACAGGAAAGAAACACTTGCTCAGTTTCATTATGGTGCTCAGCTTCTAGCAAGAAGAGATTTCAGAAGGTAAATGGCCCAAATCAGGCTGCAGAAGCCACTGAAAACACAAACTCCATAAAACATCTGGGCTTAGAATAATCGCAAGGTAATTAATTTAATTTTATCAAGTATTTTCCAGCATTTGTCTCATCATCCTGGGGAAAATAAAAGCAAAGATGCATGCAGAAGAATATTGCACCCTGGGATAGCCACAGAGTCACCTGGGCACACAAAGATCCAAATCTTGGTCAAAACCAGAAAGCATAGGATGGGGTGCAGCTTATCCCTTACCCCTCTCAGAGCATTAGGCCCCTACCTGTCAGTGACTCGCTTCAAGCCTCCTCTTGAAGAATTAGACAATCTACCTCCTCTCTTCAAAAAAAGGCAGAGACAAGTCCCCCTACTTCTACCCTGTAGCCACAACTTCTCACACAGCCCATCCCCTCAAACTCTCCCTTTCACTGAAAGCTCTGAGTTAGCAGCCCCAAGGCTACATCAAGGATCGGGATTTTAGTTTTTAGTCTGGAGAGATCCGGGAGTGGAGCTGTGGAGCTCTCTTCCACATCAATGAGCACAGACTCTGGTGTCTCTTTCCCACCAAATGGGGGGGGGAAACATTTCGTCCCCTTTAACTCATTTTCCATTTCTACCAAATGGAAACCTGAAAAAGTCAGGTGACATCAAAACATTTGCCAGATGAGAAAAGTAATGAGAATGAATGTCACACACAGGAGACAGCACCATTTTAAAATCAATGCAGCCCAACAAAAGACAGTGGAGCAGGCTTCTGGACATGCACGCAACAGCGTCTTTGACAAATGAACACCAGAGAGGGCTAAGTAAACTAATGGCCATCACTATAAATGTTTCAAATTTTGTTTTTGTTCCGTCATCAGCTAATACTGGCTTACAGGTTGCAATTAACACTAGGGCTTGGGAGGTAATAATTATGGTCTTGCTACCGGACATAAATTACCTCATTTATCTGTATTAGAGATGCAGCAATCTGTTTCAAGCATAGTGTGCTTTCGTAAATTAACACCTTGAAGCCTGAAATGCCTTAGGAGATGAGCTGGGGAAAAAAAAAAAGCACCTTCTGGTTTCAAACTTTTAATTTTCAAAACCTCTCCCATTCTGCATTAGGACAAAATCACGACCTTTTGAGGTTCTCCATCCCAAGAGAACCTCACAGTCCATGTGTTCACAACAGCCCTCAGGGATGCATCAAAGAAGAATTAAATCGGGTCTCCTACAAAATTACTCCCATCACCAGATTACCACGATGTCTAACTCACTCTCCATCAAAAAAAAAGTCTAGTCTGGACATAAGAAACCCTGCAGAATGTGCAGTCCCGAGAAAATCCAATCCTTCTTCCAAGGTTTTGACTCCTACACTTTCTGACAGGAAAAAAAAGTTAGAGCAAAAGAGAAAATCCGGCTCCTAAATTCCTACATGCTGCCACAGGTCAGACCTATCCGAAGGTAGAGCATGACCTCCCACATCATTATGGGAAAAGGCAGCCTAAGGAAGTAACTGATCACCACACCAAGGGAAAACTAAAATTCAGGGCTGAAATGAGTGCATCGGCTACAAACAGAAGGCTGGCTTAATAAGTGTCACTATTTTTTACAGTGGTACCTACATGGTGTCATTTCTGGGCAGACCTTTATGGTCAGAATCAAGGGTCATCCACTACATCTAGGAAATTGTTTGCCTAGCACCATGTACTGTGGTACATCCCAAAAAGCAGGAGCGCTCCCTGAAGAAGTACAGCACAACACTGCCACACAGGTGCTCTCACCGAGCACGACTAGGCTGTGGGGATATTCCCTCCTCTTCAGTTCCAGCTGTACTGAGAAGAATGTGATGCATGGGAGTCAAATCCGCTACCTCAATCATTTGGTGTTTCTGAGAAAAATGACGGAGAGTGAATATGCATCGAAGAAATGCTTTCTTAAATCACGAGAGAAACCAAGTTAGAGAAAGCTGGAAGACAGGCTTCAACACTGGCGTGTTTTCAGTAAAAAAACCCAGAGAGACAGATGACAGACATAAATAAGCAGAGACGGGTAGATTACGTGGTTCACAACATGAATTTCACAACCACCAATACCTACACACTTTACAGTCGTAGCAATTTATGAGTCCCCATACAGCTGTTCTAGCAACAGGTGATTTCAGCTGAGTTTGAGATCAGCTCACAAGCCTTTGAGTATGAGTCTTCTGTTGCTGGTGAGTTTGGGAGGGTGATTTTTTGCAGTTTTTTAAAGTCAAGCTTCTTCAGCAGTTCTTTTTCCTAAGCTTGCCTGGTAATTAGCCCCAATCAGTATTCAAGTGCTGATCTGTAAACTATCTGCTGACTTAAAGGAAGGGACACCTCACTAATAGCCCCAGTGTTTCCCTCTGCCTGCAGAAACAACTGAGATAAGGACAGAGACTTCAGCCATCTCCAAAGAGACAGAGCCACAAAGAGCCCTTCTGATCGCTGCTGGCATCTGGCCTTCCCCTCATTAGCACATTAAAGCTGCTCTGTCCATCCCATAAGAGCCACTCTGTCCATTCCTCCAGCTTTCTCTATGGAGCCATTTATAGTGCTGCTCCTTTGAAACCCCCCTAGTTCAAGAGGCAGTAACCCCTTCCCAAAGCCCACGGCACAGCCAGTGTCAAAAATTCCCACTTACAGACAGGCACCCAGTAAGTACCGACCTTCTGAATGTCATAGGTAGACAGAAGACACCCACATATTTTGCCTTGCCAAATTGCCCCTCCTAGGAAAAGCCTTTTCCCAATCAGTATGTGGGCTGTCGGGTTTAGTTTACAGTGCACTTACTGTATCAAATCACTCCAAACAATTCCGATTTCAGAATAGGACTTGGCAAGGCTTTTATCTCCTAAGGTGCAAATTCTCAGGAGCAAAAGCGAGGCAAGGGTGACAAAGCTTTCCAACACTGACTCTAAAACCTGTTAGGAAATCATGCTCAGACACTTTTAAACCATACTTAGAGAGACTTCTAGAACCTGCTATAGCAGCAACATGGAAACTTTATGTACTTTAGCTCATCTTTACTCCAAAATCAAAGCATTTTAAGTGTACTATGGCATGCCAGTGTGTGCATTCACTGAAATAAGCTGTCTGGAGGGGAAGAAGGAAGAGCATCTTTTCCTCCCATTTTTCAGGTATTTCCCTTATGCACCCAAATTATTGGGAATGTAGCTAAATTGCTGAGGTCACTTGCTTTCAAAATGGTGATTACAAGGAAATAATGAGAAAAGAAAACAGTGGACAATTCTTCATCAGCTGATTTCTATGTCCTCTGCCAGGATGTTTTCCTACAGGCAGATACAAACTTCCCACTTCCCCAAACAAAAAGAATTAATACCAACAGTAAAGCAACCTAGTTGCTTTATCTACACTCCGAACTCATTTTCTTTGACTTACTTCTGAATGGTAGCAATATTTTTACCTAAAAGAAGAGCTACAGCTATCTGAATTGGGCTCAGACTCATTCTTTTATAGTTATTCTGAGTGTACTTTGAGAAGCTATTTGTGCTTTTTAAGAATAAAATTTCCAAAGGAGGCCAATCCTTTTGTTCTAAAAAAAAGAAAAAAAAAAAGAGAAGCAACTGGATGTTATGAATACCTGCTCTTTTTTTTGATTCCAAAAATTATATCTTTGATCCTTGACTTGGTTTTCATTAAGAATGCCATAAATTGTTTGGTTTGTTTGCCTCTTGGATCAGTCAACTGAAAGACGTTATTGCTTTGGGACAATGAAATACGTTGCCTCAATCTCATTATTATTCAGTTTCAGGTTCTTTTTAGTACATAAACTCCCTCTGTCTGATTGACTATGTGGATATTCATTATCAGGAAAAAAATCATTGGGTTATAGCTTTTGATACTTGCAGTATCATTTAAACAGCTCTCATCTCCAAAGAGTGAGAAGCCTTGACACATGACTCAAGTTCAAAGTTAGTCAGCTAGTGGGCCAGATTCTTCCTCAACTCCATTACAAGGAATGAATTGGCCCTGTAACATACTAAAAAGGCAACAGTTCTACTCAGACCACACTCAGGTCTTCTAACAAGACAAATCCATATTTCTTTTCTTCCTATATTTTTTTCAATAAATTAGCTTATTGAATTATACTTATTAGCAACATTATTTTTTCTACCTTTTCCTAAGGAAGGTAGTGATAATTAGACCATACACTGGCTTTATGCACAAGGCTAAAATTTATCTGATAAAGTAAGTGAGCAAAGAAGTAGACTGAGACTCACACTGCTCCAGAGAAAGCTTTCACAACTCGCTAGAGCAGAGAACATAACTACAAAGCTATTTAAAAGATGGCATGAGACTGAGTGCCTCAATTACTCTTATTCCATTTTCTGATATCAAGTTGAATATGTCTCTAATAGTCTGATACGATTTTTAGGAAACTTCTGAAAAATACAAAGTGCCATTTAACAACAGAGAGCAAGAAAAAGCACATGAAGACATCCTTGAAACAGCAAAATAAGACACAGCTAGATTTTATAGCAAGTATTCCCTAAGAAAGAACTAAAAGATAGAAGTCGATAAACTCAGAACAATATATGTGCCATCCAGCTTTCTAAAAAGTCCTCATCAAGGAGGGCAATACAACAGCAGGGCCTTAGATGTTCCTTTGGAGATCTGAGTTTACCAATGCAGCCATGGTGTTTTTTGTTTCCCAGAATAATCTCATTTACTCAGGTAAAATAACTTTGCCGCAGTATCTAAAGATATTAACTCATTTTCCTTGCAGAAACTTCATTTTCCCTCCTTGTCCTGGTGCCTAGGACTGCAGAGATAATGTCCATCTATAAGCAGGTATCTCATTTGTTGGCTCTCATTTAGATAATTTTCAAGAATCCCCCAAAGAGATCATTTGGCAACCTGCTGCTGCTGCTGTGTTTCAGCAATGTTTATTCTCTGCCCAGTTCCTCTAAAGAGGTGACAAACAGCCTTCCCAACAGGAGATGACTGTAAATTAGTTCAAAAGGCTTCAGAGGCCACAGGCCATGTTCTGCTCTTGACCCTTCAGGTCACCCAGGGAGTGCAAGGAAGGGAGACAAGCCACCCGTCTGTGCTGGGGTACAGCCAGACAGAGCGAGTTCAGACCCACCAACATGTATCTCTAAAGTACACAGGTGTTGGGTGGAGTCATGGAGAACCGCAGAAATCGCATGATTTTCTCCTTTTTTTCTTGCTTCCTGCTATAGGTGGGAGGCAATGCAGAACAGGTGAGTCACTGCTTAAGTGGTCCTCTACAAGCAGACAGAGTTGGTGGAGTCCAATTTTGGCTTCGCAGAGGCTGTGGGGAAGCAAGCAAGCAATCAAGCAGCCAACATTACTCTTTCTCTTCCCTTGCAATATAGCAGGGCAGGGTCAGCCAGGGACACCTGCTCAGCAAATGTTTACAAGGAAGGTACCAGGCAGGGCCCTACAGCTGGGATTCATGGACCACGGGTGTGAGTCACAGGTCCAGGAATGTATTTGCAGCATGTAATCACCATGCCATTTCTCCTTAATGCAATGGCAATTCAATGTTATCCTCTCCAGACTTCAAAAGGATAACAGGAGGCTTGTTCCTGTTGCAGCAGGTCCCATTCACCATCACTGGCAGCTCAGAATTTATATCCAAACTATTCCAGTAAATGCCACAATTTCATCAAGCACTTCCAGTCCTCCATGATTCTGACCCTTCAGTTTTGTGTTTTACTTTGGTTTTCTGTTATGGCCAACTTTTTCACAGAGTGCAGCGTTTGCTGTGATCAGTGAAATAGATTTTTACAGTCAACCAGCTCTGCTTTCAGTATGTTCTTTGTCAAACACCCTGGGGAGGTTGTTCCAGTGTTTCTCTATTATCTTGGGATCTATTGAGTGAACAAGGAGGAGAAGTTGGAAGGTAAAGTTAAAATAAGTTTCCATAGCTTGTAAAGAAATTTTAAGAGGAGTTTTCGAAGGCACTTCAGGGAATCACCAAGTGCCTGGGTGATCAAACTACTACATATAAATTGAGAGAGAAATAATGCTCAGTTTCTGCCAGTGTCTAGCCCCACTCTCCTGCTGTCTTGTTTCCTCACTGACCATACCAGAGTCTGTCCCCTCCCTGGGGGGATTTTTAGTAGGGCCTGTTGCAATAGGACAAGGGGTAATCGTTTTAAATTAGAAGAGGGTAGATCCAGACTAGATATAAGGCAAAAATTTTTTACAATGAGGGTGGTGAAACATCAGAACAGGTTGCCCAGAGAGGTTGTAGATGCCCCATCCCTGGAAGCATTCAAGGTCAGGCTGGTTGGGGCTCTGAGCAACCCCATCTAGTTGAAGACGTCCCTGTTCATTGCAGGGGGGTGGACTAGATGACCTTTAAATGTCCCTTGTGACCCAAATAATTCTATGATTCTATCAGCTACAAGCAGGTTTCTGGCAATCCCAGCTTTTGTCAACCTTTTTATTTTCTTTGTCAGCCTGAGGAGCCCTCACTTTGTCTAGCAGAAAACAGAAGCACATGAGCTCAACTCAATGAGTCAATGGGGAACCTTTCACAAATGGGCCTCTAGCAAATGGTGCACGTAAAGCATAGACAGCATAGGAGAAAGTGTTACCCTTTTCCAGTAGAAAAACATTAATTGAAGAAGCCAATGCTTGGTTTGTTCTGGACTATTTCTTTAGTGATATGGCATACATATTTCTTCCTTTCCCTTATACATTTGGATGCTAATGTTTCCATAGAAGATGAAAACATAAACATTGTGTCAGGATTCATTTCACTGTGTCAAGATTCACTTCACTGTATCAACGGAAATACTGCATGAAAGCCATGACGTTACAGGTGCTGAGTCATTAGTTCCCATGTAAAGTTGAAAGAAACCTAACTCCGGCAAAATTTCCTTTGATACAGGCTATGGGATGGGCTAAGGATTCTCTTACACAAAGAAAAGGCTGCCTTAAAACACCACAGTAACAAGCCTCCTTCCTCTCAATAAATCACATAAATTTGCAAAAATTTGACTCATATTTCATGTTTGAGGAGGAGAAAAGAACATGTTCACGTAAAAGTGACTGGGCTCCTATTTGTTAGGGTGCTTCTCTGGGTGATGGGAGATCTCATTCCTAGATTCAAGTCTGTGAATAAGAAAAGAAATTTGAACTTTGGTCACCACAGCCAATTTCTACTCTTTCCCTCCTTCAAAAAAATATCTAGATAGTCTTATTTCAATCATGTGTATATATAACTGTAAATATTGATCTGACTTTATCTATGGCTGAAAGTCATCTAAATGCATAAGCATGGTAACTGCTTGAAATATATGAATTAATCCAAAACCTCCTAGCCATGAAGACTGGTAAATTTGATGGCTTCCCAGATGTCACTATTACCACTATTGAGTATCTCTTGCTTCTGTATCTGATCCCCTCACCACATCTTCATACATCTCTTGCTGCCCCTGAGAAAATTTATTTTCTCTAGCGCCTTATTTCAGGACTGACACATACCTCAGGCTGACCAAGCTGAAGGAGAGTGGGATTTTACAAGCACTGGACACCTAAGATGACACAGACCATTGGGTTGAGGAACTGAGTGAATTTTACTATACTGAGAGTTGCAAAACCAAATGTGCAAGAAAACGCGTAATTGAGTTTGAGTTGAAGAAGCTCTTACTTGTTTCAACTTCTTTTCAATCCTTCTCATGCTCAAATAACAAACGATAAATATTTCCTCCCTTACAGATGCTTTTCAAGCTCCTCTTTGAATGGAAACAGTTAATTAACTGCATGTAATAGCAATGATCTGTGAGCAGTCAAATACCTTCAGGTATTTGTAAGAAAGATAGTAACAATGATAATTTCCTAATGTTTAAAAACTTGAGTCAACCACCTTCATATTCAGAACTAGTATCTCCAGACAGAAGTGCTGTTTTTCTTAGTAGCTCATCCATATTACACGTATCCAAAACTGAAGCGGGGACAATGAGGCCAACACTGGTATGAACCATTCCATTGCTGCTTATAACGCCGCAACTACTCTAGCACGTAAAGTCATTAGACAAAAGTGATGGCTTCAGCTGGCTTTTCAGACAGGAGCTCAGAGACTCCTTCTGGAGAAGTGCAACCAGTTTGGCTCTAGATAGGCTCTCTGTTGTAGTAAAAACCTCAGCCCTTATCAAATGCAGCGCAGAAGAAACAAGTGGCAAAGAGACGAGCATGAAGGATTTAAGTAGGATGGTTCCAGTGTTTCCTTGCGCGTTCGGGGAAATAATTTACCCCGACTACCCCTGCAGTTTTCCTCTGTTGCACTAACAATTCCGAGCCACACGGCCAGCGGAACCGGCCAGCCGGCCGGCGCCCCGGCAGCACCCCGCTCGGGGTGCCAGAGGATGCTTCGTCCTGACCACGCCAGCTGGGCGGGCATCGGGCAAAAATCCCACCCGGGGCCCCCGGCACCTCGGAGCATCGGGCCCCCCCCCGGGCTGCTGCTGGCGGGCACCCGCCAGGACGGGGGGTGGTGGGGGTGGTGGTGAGTGGTGGTGAGTGGAGGGCC
>NW_020799097.1:54280796-54300884 GCF_003259725.1 Athene cunicularia | reverse complement strand
GGGCCGGGGGGGTGGGTCCCCTCCCCGGGGGGTGCCCCCTCCACTGGGGGTGTCCTCTCCCTAGGGTCCCCTCCCCGCAGGCTGGTGCCGCCGTCCCGTCCGCTGAGCTCCACGCTGGGGAGGGCCGAGGGGGGACCCGGGCCAGCGGGCTGCCCGGCTGAGCGCTCCTTAGCCCCAAACTTCCCCCCATTAAATACCGGGTTTCTTTTGTGGTGTTTAATCGTCTTTTCGGGGTGGTGCGTTTGCTAGTCAATTGACTCTTGCCTACAGCCCGGCAACGCGGCACCTCCTCCATTGCCCGGTGCGACACGAACACCGAGGAACTGCCGCCCGTCCCCCGGGACGCGCCGTGGCCCGTCTCCTCCTCACTCACTCGGATAATGTGTAAATAAAAAATGCCTCTAAACAACACCCTTGCTCTTACGCTGCCAGAGAGGCACGGAAGGGTCTGCGGGAAGGATGGCGGTTGCTGGAAAGTTCAGAGCTCCGTACATTTTTCATCGGGGCGGTGCGCTTCGAGTTCATGCCTGGGAGAGGCTTCTTAGAGACCATAGTGTTAAGTCTCTCTCAAATATGGGGAATATCTCTGTAAAGAAACGGAATGAACGTGGCTTTAATATTTCTTTATTCTAAGGAGTGATTTCTCTTTAAAAATTTAATTAGGCTCAGAGGAGGTAAAACCTATTACATATATATAAAGGGGTATATATATACATATATATATATATATATATATATATATATATATATCTTTTAAACCGATCATGTCTCTCTGAAACATATTACATGATAATTTTTCAAAGTTCTGTAAGTGAAATAAATTTCAAATTTCACCTTTTCCATTCTATCGTTTCCCCTACTTATTTCTGGCAAAGATTCTTTCCCTATATTCCTGTTTGTGTGAACCTTACCCAAAGCTGTGAAGGTGAGAGGAACATTCATAAAAAGCAGGGAAATGTGGTTATAAAGCTGGAGAGTGCCCCCCAGGGAAATCAGATACATGTAATACTCGAAATTACTTTTGCTTTTTTTTGTTTTTAATGACTAGATTTCAGGTCGATAATGTCTGTTTATAGGAACTATTCCTTTTGCCAATATTAATTTTTAATATGTCGGTTTACTCCAAGTACCTTGGCAGTCTCAGCCTAACAGGTCTTCAGACAAGATCCAGCGGAGCATGTTGCTCTACCAGAGGAATGCTTTTGAAGATGGGGCTTGCTCACTCAAAATCCTCTAAAGTTCATTCTCCATTCTGGGCAAAAAGCCAGCTGTTTTCAGCACGAGCCGAACCTCACTCAAGTCGGATTATGATACTAAGAGATTCTCCTCTCTCCTATTCCCCCCATGGCAACCACATGTCTCCACAAGTGGAAAGGAGATGAGGTTCATTTTCTCTGGCAGCTCTTGGAAGTGGAAGGGACAGAGCCTCCAAAGCCTCCGTGCCTGCAGCCAGGGTGCAACCATCTCCACCATGTGCTGTCAGCCTGGGGGTCCAGCCATAGCACCCCAACTCACATGCTCATCTCTGTCCCGTGTACCCCTAGCACCTGCTTGGTAAGGTCTCCATGCCCTTCATTAAAAGTGCTGTTTCTCCAAACTGTGGCTGGATGGCAACTGCCAACATTCTGGAAATACTCCCTGTGCCGTTACGATAGCATTTAGATGAGAAATGTGTTTGCTACTGGGTGCTCAGTGGTCATTTTGGACTAATCCGACAGCTGAGTGGATCAGAACAACAGTGTTTGTGTAACTTTATTCCTACTGATTAAACCAAATGAATGCATACCTCAAGTCCAGTTTGGGATCTGCCCATAAACAGGGGGGCTGTAGGAAGCTCCTGTCCCCAGGCAAGCCCCTTTATTTGGCAGCACCCTTTTCACCAATGCAGAGGGAAACTGTAGGTCCGTGCAGACAGCCCTGCTGCCATCATGATGAATGGATTTCTTGCACACAGGGGTCTATCATAAATACAATGACAAACTTTTGCTGTGTCCAATAAAATTGTTTCCAATTGCTTTCACTTTGTCTCACTATCATACTGCACATGTAGCATTACGCCATCCCATGGCTTTGTGCATTTAATGTTGCAGCATAGCCATGCCAGGGTTTTTTCCATGATTAGACAAAATTACTGGGAGGAACAATTATATTAGATATATTCAGTTTAGTAATATCAGCAGTTGATTGCATCATACAGTCAGCAGTGACTGATTGAGAACAGTGATTTTTAGTGTTTTCAATAATTACTCAAGATGCTGTTGGTGTGGCTCAGTGTCCCTCGCAGTCTGAGCACTCTTGGCTTGATTTCAAACACAGTGCTAAGCATGTTCAGCTCCCATTGTAGCTGTTTCCCTGTGTGTTGACATTCAGCTATGGCACAGCTGGCATCTTCATTAATGTAAGGCTCAACTGGATTAATTTTACCAAAAGATAAGAATAGAATTTGTATAATTGTGAAAATGTATTTTTTATTAAGCATTTCATCCCCTGATTAACAGCTGAACATGCTAGAGGTTAGTCCCATGACACCTTTTTGTGGTTTATGCTGAAGAAGTGGTTTGCCTTCTAGCATTAAGTCTGGTTCTAAGTCTAGGTTTTCCAAAATTGTCACATGAGTTTAAACACAGATTCTCAAAGGTGTTGAACTGAGTCAGCCTTTTTGATCACCAACATCCTCCATAAACAAAATTAAAACACCTCTTCATGGCCACCTGGTTTCACAGGGGACCAAGTCCTTTTTTACTTCTGAGTTTCTGTTGATAAACAAAGTGGTTGCAACAGCAGCTGCACCAACTGGCTAATGCACTGCCCAGGGGTCTGGCCTCAGCCTAAATCCTAGTGCCCAAAGCACAACCCTTAAGCTAAATGAGGAAGTCATCTCCTGGGGCTCTGACCTTGTAGCTGTGCTCTGACCCCACTTGAGACCTGACAGGACTTGCAGCAGGACCAGTAGCTAAAGGGAGAACATGTCACCAGTAAAATTTATAATCAGAGTAGTAGTGTCAACAAATGAGAAATTTTTATTGATGGGCACATCCATCTCCAAGTAAGTTGAACACTGTCCCTGGATGTGGGGACTTGAGCTCTCACCCCAGCTTAGCCAAATTTTAGAGAGCTAAAACTCAGTCTTTCCTATACCAGCTGACTCTCTTGAAATTGCTGAAACTGCTCTTTTGCAGTACTATCTGCATCCCTTGGTTCCCAGCTCCAAGAAAAGGAACGCAAATTCCAGTGGTTGTAGCTCTGGCCTAGTATCTAACATAACTTGTACTCCCAAGGCTGTTTCACTTTTCATGGGGATTCAGTCAGGCAGTCAGCCTCTTCCACCACATTTTTTCAGGGGTGGGAAAACTGAGGTACTGAAGCAGCTCTGGGCAATGCTGGACATGGCCTGTCATTTCTCAAGCAAGCACCAGGGCTATCAAGACGAAGAGTCATGATGTCTTTTTCATTTGTCTTTGACTATACTTACTACTTGATTTATATCAAAATTATACGTTATTAATGTTTGAATGTTAATATTTGAGTTAACGATTTATTTATATTAAACCTTTTTAATTTATATAAACATTGCTTGATCATTACTAATAAATATTACATTTGTATTTTATTTTATACCCAGAATGAAATAGTTGCAGCTGGAGGAAATGAGAAGACCTTTTCTTAGCACACTCTGCTGCAACACCTCATGGGTCAACGTTAGCTCCGAGCAGAGATTCATCCCACTTGTTCCTGCATGGCACTCTGGAGAGGAGGTATTTATACCTCCGGTGAGTTTGGGTTGAGTGCCATCCTGAAACTGTAGTGCTTCTGTCTAGCTTATGTAAAAGTAGCCCAGGTATCTTTACACACAATGCTGTATAGGGCAGTGGTGACAGCCTTTGTTATGGTGCTTTTGAGGGACAAGGAGCAGCCACAGAGGCAAAGTGTTGGTTTGCACAAAAGCCCTTTAAATCCTTCCAAGCATCTTCTCAGCAAAGTTTTTATGATGAGAGCCTGACTACTCCACCCACCTCCCAACACCTGAGAAAGACTCAGAGAAGGGACAGATTTCCAACACGTGAGGCTGACTATGAGAAAAAGAAGCAAGGGTAGAGCAACAGCGGCACAAGCTTCATGTTATTCCTCAGCCTCCTTGCACCAGTGTCCCATTTCAGCACCATGGTTGCCATCCACCAGGTTGTTACAGCTAATGACAAGTCAACTTCATAGGAGATGAGAAGCCAGCAGTTCTGAATCTGAGCGTAGCATGTTTATTCATACACACTTGTGGATGAACAGCTATGGAAAGGCAACATAGCTGTTGGGAATCTCAGCACAAAGCCCACATGCAGTTAGTCCCTAGACAGCAACGCTATCTAACAAAGCAAGAGGAGGAGAGCATGGAAGCACACAGGCAGAGCTGCTTCTCCTGCTGGCGTCTCGCTCCCTTGCAGTGTAAGCAAGGCGAGACACCCCGCCTGCATCACACACAGGGTGAGAAAGGTTGTGGGTAACAATGGCTATTTTTCACATCCACCATAAAAATATTTTCTATTTCTCATTAGTTGCAGGAGGGAATATACCAACTGACTGTAATAATTTTCGCTCTTGTAGGGAAATATTTACACACATGCACAGAGACAGGGAGAATTACATTGCAATACCATTGGAACCTGAGACCAAGCAGCTGAGTCCATATAAAAAAGATAGATTATACAATACAGAAAAGGTAAAATTAAATAGAATTTATTTGTTTCCATCACCTTGGGTAAGCAACAAAGGCACAATAAAAAGTACAATAAATAATCAGTGAATGCCTTAGCTTATGACAGTACAAGGTTCACAAGCAGTTCAAAAACGGAACATCTGGGATAGCTCTGTTTCTCTGGAGGAGGATGGGGAGAGCTCCTGTCTCACATGTGATGGCCTCTTCTTTAAGATTTCACTCGCTTCACTGCTGCAGCTATCATTTCAGCAGAGTTTATAAGTAGTCATTCAGTCACTGGTAGCTTTTAGACAGTTGCTGACATTTACCTACTTGTCCTTTTCCTGATTTGCATAAAAACAAGTGAATCCAGCAGAGGTTAATTAAGAAGTGTATTAACTTTCCTGCTTTGCTTGTAGTACAGGTCACTCACAGACTCAAAACCTCAGAAAGCTGAATCCCAAAAGAAAGCAACAACAGCTCAGCAGCTCAGAAAACTGCAGGGAGGCAGACTGTTATTTCCCTCGTTGATACTCAGTACTGAAAAAGCAAGCGGGAAGAAGTCCCTAATCTGATAGCAAAAGAGAAATGAACTTATAATAGTCGTGTGATGCTATTTTTGCGCAGCCCAATAGATTTTTCGATCTACTTGTTCTTTCTAATAAGCCGCATTACAATTACTTTTATTTGTTCTATTGCATGCTTCGTCTCCTTCCTCATTCCATAACTGAATGTCAGTCTACAGTGCACCCTGATTTTAGTGTCTCTGCTTGTCCAAAAATATAAAGGTTTTTTTAATCTTATTCTTCTATGAAACAACAATAACCCTTTTTAACCTGTTACTGTTCAGCAATCAGAATACATGATACACAGATGTGAAAAATCAAACCAATTCCTTTTGAGATTGAAGAAATAAGTCTTTTTCAGGAGGAATATGACAATCTAATATTGCTTTATTTCTTTACATATCAATACTTCTTACAAAAAGCCTCAGTCTTGCAGTCTTTTTTCACTCATGCATCGTCCCTAGCTCTCATGCCTGCACTTGGGAAGCCCTTTGCCCGCCATGTGAAAGGGGCACTCCTCCTCTGGCTGACACCTTGGAAAGGTCAGGCTGCAAAAAAGGGGCCTTCTCTGCCTGGGGGTCTCGGGGAACAGGTCGGAGGCACGCCTTGACCCACAACTTGGGAAACATTTTTGGGACAAACACAGCAGATGTTGCCGTTCTATTTGTCTAGGAGCATCTGTTTCCTTGCCTTAGGAATGAACTTTGCCCATGTCACTCCTGCATGCAGAGCTGATTAGGAGTGCTAGCCCAAGGATAACAAGAGACTGTCTCCCTAAAATGGGAAGGGAGACACACTTCACAGCAGAGGTTGTTTATTAGTCTGTTTGCAAGCCAGGTAATCAACTGTCTGACAAGGAGAGGACTGGGTTTACAAGAGTGAAGTTGCTCTTGGACTAAGACCCATTTCACTGCTCCAGTTTCATCACACAATTTCCATATGGAGATAAATCAGTGAAATGTAGAGGCTCGTGATGTATAAGAGGTCATATAAGGTGATCTTGAGGTCCTGCTTGGTCATGCACTCTCTGAGTAAGTGGTGTCCAAGCAAACACTTGAGGTGAGAGGACAGAGACATACTGCCAGACTCCAGGGCAAAGTGACACAGCGGTTTTGCTGGACAAGAATTACATTTGGAAAAAGGATTTCAACGTCTGAAGAAATTCACCTCAGGAGAATGAGAGTGCATTCCATCAGGGAGGAAAGCCATTATAACAGACTGTGGAGGAATTACAGGGACTTTCCAAGCAGCAACTGTACTAATCTCTAGAAAAACAACCATGCATATTGTATACCTTAGTGTTATTATAATACGTTTCATTGACAGACTTTTGTCCTAGTTAATAACTTTGCTTTTAGAGGCCTCTGGGTTTCTAATTACTTCTGTCATAGTTCCTAGAGGAAACAGAATGGCAGGGCTGAAACCTAAATCAAACCTGCTGGAGATGCGAGCAAGACCCCAGGGACTGCAACCTCAGCTCCACCGAGAGCAAGAGCAGCATGGCCCTCCCCCTTGCCCCAGGGCCACGGGCATCCAGCTGTGGAGAGGCTGCGGGAGGCATGAGCACAAGGGTCATGCTTTCAGGCAGTATTCACGATGGTGCTGGCAGGTTTAGCTTTTCCCCTCTTCATTTCATCTGCACGGTCTGACAATCTGAAACGGTACTGCTGTGACCCCATCTGTGTCTTTGCTGGCACAGCCTGCCCTTCATGCTCAATTCAAACTTCTCATGTCTTGACTCTGGCCTTGCGTACATCTAGTCCCACCTGCCTTAGCTCCTTCTGCACAAAGCTGCCTTCTCAGAGCTGATCCATACATCTGTGACAGCACAGAAACATTTTAATTAATTCTGTAGGGGAAGGAAGATGACTGACCTTTGTACTGCCTTTCCTTCTACCTTTTTTGGTGCAGCATTTGGATCACCTATATTGAAGGCAGAATAGGCTGTGAGAAGCAGAAATGGCTTTCTACCATTTCTGACTTCCTGAGTCTGCCTGGGACTGTCAGGATCTTGGTAAACACCTTGAGGCTGCCCTGGAATCCGGAATATACAGGAACAAAAATGCTCTTTTTCTAGTATGATGATGCTCTAAAGACACCAAATCACAACATCTCTAGGGCACAGGCTACAAGAACTGCCAAGTGCTTTATTGATTCTGTCAAGCAGTGGCACAGACTGGTCAGGATGGAAAGTCTCCATCTGTGGAAGTTTTCAAGACCCAGGTGGAAAAAGCCCTGAGGGACCTGGTCTCACCTCACGGCTCACCCTGCCATGAGTAGGAGGTTGGACCAGAGACTTCCTTGCAAGGAAAGTTATCCTACAGTCCTACAAATTATTATTTTAGTTGTGCTGAGTTATGTTCCAACAGTATGTGCATGTGTAACTGTGGTATCTGAAAACTACCGAAGTAGAAGGACTACAGAAGGACTAAAAACTACAGAAGTAGCTGGGAAGAGTAAGTTTTTCACTATTTTTTGCCTTAGAACAAAGTTACAGAAAAGCACAAAAGGACAAAGAACTATAAAGTAACTTATTCCCACATGGCATTATTGAAGAGTGAAAATTCGAAGAATGTAAATAAAGCAACAACAAAGAGCTTGACCAATGCAAATTCTTAATTACTCAAATTTGTTGATAGAAATAGTAGAGATTCATCTTACTTGCCATATTCCTTGCTGAACTGGAGAGATGAGCAACTCCTGGGATTATTGCCTCAGTCAAGAATCAAAATGTATATGACCATTTTAGGGTATCTATCAATAGAGGTAACAGCTAATAAAAATAGAGAAAAATCAGAATAGTTCCTTCAGAAGCAACACTGTTTGGGGATATTTATTATTGTCTTCTGGGGATTCTTTATGTCTGATACATTTTTGCAAAAATTTCTTAAAATAAAGACTGATCTCCAGATACTAAAAAGTTCTCCTTGTCAAAGTGTAAAGTGCCTTTCCATGTTATCTTTTTTCATGTGTCACTCTGCTTTGCAGGCATCGTTGGCAAGACACAACTGCAATTTTGCAAGTGAGTGAGAGGAGGGATTGTTGTGCCAAATCCAAAGACTAGTGTTCTGAAGAAATTAAAGAAAAAATACATTGTTTTGGGAGACAAGAAAATGACATCTGCTAGTCACACTTTTCAAATAGGTCAACTTTTTTGGTGATTAATGGAAGTTATCATCATGATCAAGGCTTTATTCAAATGCTATTTATTATTTTAGTTCTGAATTACTGAAATAGCAGCAGCAGACATGATTAACAGGACGACTCATGCTTAGGAACCTAATCACCTAATGAGGTCATTATGTCAGCATCATTAATGGTGTTCGGGATAAAGATGGATACATTGAAAGTGGAATTATTTCAGTGGATAATCCTGCTTGATTCCAGAGATTGGATTTGATGATCAGAGACGTCATGTCCCACGGTACCCTCTACAGTAAGTTTTACAGTCTAAGAATATGCTAATGGTTAATAAAGAATTCTCTGAGTGAACACTGAATTTTGAAAAAAGATAATGCAAACCAGAGTCTGTGGGCAAAAGCACTGGACCAAATTCAGCTCTCTTTGCTGACTGGGATGCTGGCTCCTTTTGACTTGTTGCTTTTAACTTGTTCTCAGAGCATGTTCAACTAGTTCCCAGGCTAAATAGCAGATGGAGGATTTAGGCAGAATTTTTACGTGGTTCCAGATTTTTGCTTCAGGTGCATAAACTGCTATGGCCAACACAGATTTTCTTCCTATTTCTATACACATGTGTGCCTAACTGCACAGCTGGAGCCCTGCCCTGCTCTGCTCTTAGGACGAAGAGCAGAGGAACAGGATAAAGAATGTGCTTGTCCTGATGCACAGGCAACTGGGATTTGCTCCTTACTACACTGGGATTAATGAACATGCCTGTCATATTCTGGAGATTATTTAAGTGCCATGCTATGTGAAGCAAGAGCTATCCTCAGCAATAAGAACTACTCTGCAGACAGATATAATACCTGTGTTGAAGTAAAACCAAGTAAATCCCACCATAATGTGCTCTTGTACATATTAAGAAATCCTTCTCAAGGCAACAGGGCCTGGGTAACAGTTTAAATCCAGTTGAGATGACTGGGACTGCTTTTCGCCCTTCACTGACTCAGTAACTCAGCAGAGGAGTACTGGAGAGAAAGTACCAGAAGTGTGCCTGACATGCCAAACATTTCACAGCTGTGCTTGAAGGCTGACTTGTACCATTAAGATGTATTGCCTGACAGCTAATCCTGTAAACTGCTGCCTACTGTCATATGAAAAGCCTAACAGATATTGCTGGTCCTTCTGCTTGCTGAGTTCTCCCTTTCCTTGGACAAGCACAGACTGCATTTGCAGATTCAAATTCAACTCTCTCCACCTCAACCTAACCAAAGAATTTATCAGAAAGTAAAATGGGCAGCAAAGCTAATGTTACTGCCGGGCAATTGTCTTTTCAAAATCTATGAAAAGCACAAAGACGTTTCAAACTTTATTTCAAAAATTTATAGTAAAGACTGAAGATCTGTGATACAAAAACGGAGCATACCCTGTGCTTGAGACCATTGTTCGTAAGCTTTTGTAATTATGAGAAAGAGTAGAGCAGTTGATGCAAGAAGCATTCTCAGTACTATCATCTAGGAGCAAAGAAACAAGAAGTCCCCTGCAGTATGGCATCTGCCAGTCAGTGAGTGTCAGCTGCATAGTGCTATGCAGGCAAGAAGAGAGCTGATTCTTCTGTTCTCCAAAATACTGTAAACGGTCAATGCAATAGATGTGCATGGAATAGTCTGGATGGGGATCTTCTGGGTCTCAGAAAGCTGAATATCCAGGCCATGCCTCATGATGAGACAGCAACTTGTGCATTCACACTGAGTTCATGACAAACAATGTACAAAAGCTGTACTGAAAACCAGTCAAGAAATACTGTCATAATTGATTATGATATTTCCACCTGCTGGACCAACTGCTGGACTAGGAGTCCCCGTGGGTGACATTCATCCCTGTATAAGGGCATGAGCTCAAGAGATTATAGACTCCAGTGATTTTACTTAAAATAAAAATATTATGCAAGTAAAATAAAAGCTATATGCCACTCCTTCCCCAGGGCCTGGATTTCAGACAGAGCGAGACACTGTCTTTTGCTTTGTAGACTGCTTTGAGGCTGCAGTACTCAGAGGAAATGTTTACACCAAGTAGCTGGGCATGAGCTCTGGAGCTGCAATGGATGGTAATGCAGCAATAATCTGGGCACAGAACAAGGTAGAAATCTTGGCAGGCCCCTTACCAGCTGTAAGGTTATGTCACACTTCAGTGTAAGCAGCTTTCTGAGAGGTCTGGAGGGTTTAAGAGCTCCATTACTACAACAACAAAACATACCCAGAAAATGTCAGTGTGACAATTTTGTGGACTTTCAGCATGAGACCCAGAGACCCCCTGAGCTTACTCTGGAAGCCCAGCCATATTTTTTTTACAAGCCCTACCTTGTGCCTGAAGGTCATCACCACAGACATTTCTGACAAGAGGGAGCTCTTCAGAAGTCTCTTGTGGTGTTTTCAGACCCTTCTGCAGCAGATGAAAAGGTTTTTCCAGCACAGGGAATTGTCTGTGTACAGTAAAAATTAATGATGAGAAATAACAGCTAAATGGGCAGTGCTTATGAGATGGAAAATACAGGATTACAACTATTATCGCTGCTCTCAAATTTTCCTGCTCCCCAAACCCTGCCTGACTGTGTGTTTTGCCTGTTTCTACTACCTTTGTGCCACCTTCTTCCCCATGTTCCACCATTTCATGCGCTCTTTGCAGCACATAACATGGTATCAACAAGATCTATTTTACTCCAGTAAAGGAAGAAAACCTAAGCTTTGACATTCTTCCCTTGCTTTGTGACTTTGCCAGTATTAGATGAGTCCACTGGTTAAAAAATAATCATTACTGGCATTCATGGCAGGAGAAGAACTGATGCAAGATAAATCAATATGAACATGGGTTAAACCAGCTTCAGTACATCTATCATAGTAATTTACATAAGTTTAAATCAATTTAATTAAACTGACTCACTTTTCTGGTAGAGACAAGGCTTTAGAGTGTGCCAAATTTAATCCATTGACGGGATTAAAATTTAAAAAAGAGGAGTGGCTGATGACTTTCAAGTTCAAGACGATAAGTGTCTGATAGCATCATGCAGAAGAAGCCATATGAAGACAGCTGGATGTGCTCTTAAAAGAAAAAAATTATTCAGAATGAAAAAAATCTCACTTACAGTGCAGTGGTGTGTAGTAAGCATGACTACTCTGAATTGTTAACCCTGTGCATTGCTGATACCTCTCATAACACTTGCCTCTGGTGAACGGTCACCTCTGAGGAAAACAAAAAAGCCTTGCCTGACATCAGAGACAGCATAAGTGATCGTTGCATACTTTTAGCTGGCCACTTTTAAAACCTGTTGTTTTAAATCCCTTTGCCCTTTAAACCACTTGTTTTTAGGGTAAGTCTTGCCTCTGGGAAGGTAGACTAATACAGCATATGAGTTTTACTTAACAATTTGTATCAGTTTGGGTACCTGGACAGCTAACTCAGCTCAGATATTAGTGGGAATATCCTAAATTGTAGTTAGAGTCTTCTAAACTCTCCAGGCTAGTCTAGACTTCACTGCCTATTTGCAATACTTCCAAGTAGACTGTCATTTACAAATTTCTGTGTCATGGGATATTTTGGAACACTCCAAAAAGTCCACCAGAGATCTCTGGATGAAATGCTCATAGAAGAAAATGGTAGGCTCTGAAGCCCTTCCCAAGGAGAACATTTTGCTTATGGCTGGGATCATTGTGATTTTTACCAAAACTCAGTTTTGTAAAGATCATCGGTTACAATAAATCAAAGAGCAAATTTACGTTAGAACTCTTCATCATCCTCTCTTTCCTTTCCACAGATGACCTCCCAGAAAACATAGCTTTCAAGCCCCTCAATTACAGTGAAGATAGTGTATTGTAGTGTCATTATTGCTGGCAGTCCATATGCCTGCACTGTGATCACATCAGACACCGAGGTGAAGTTACTAACTTAGAATTTTCCCCTGTAGACAGGTCGGGGATTTTATGTACAGACCACATAATGATGCAAACATATTTCCTCTGTTATTCCCCAACTCCCAAAAGAACATCTCATTCTTCTCTAGTGCAGAGTCCACTTTCAGAGCACATATAATCTATATGACCATGATGGGATATGTTACGTAGATGTGGCTTTCTGTTGCTTGTCTTCCCTTCCTTCCCTGCCCCAAAACCATGTGGGGATTTTAAGTGCTGATGTTTCTTTTTTAAAAAGCTGTTGAAGATGGTGTACATGAAGTTTCTTATTCTGGGTGAGATGTAATTAGCTTTCACCAGGCTCTGATTCCCAGAAAAACAAATATTCCAAACTCAATAATAATAAGCCCCCCCCCCCAAAAAAAAAATTCTGTTTGAGATCATGTAAGATTTCACTTCAGCCCACAAACATTCTCCTACAACTACTTTTTCTGATCTCTGAAACTCAGGTGGGGCTGATTTTATTTGATGCACTTATTCCTCTCTGGTTTCTGACTCTGATTTTTTCTCCAGAGTCTGCCTGGTATCTAAGGAGCAAATAATGGCAAATAGCTCCTGCCTTGTCTAGCTAATTGCTACACTGACACTATGAGAAACAGCAAATAAACCCAAGATGGAGTTTGAGCAATGTGATGTGAAATGTTTGGTAAAACAGTCATAAAAGGAAAAAGACAGGATGAGGAAATCATCAGTGTTGCACTTGTATCACATCCCTCCTACCATGTTTAGTAATTCTTTCTCCTAATTGCAGAACTGACCATCACAGCACTTCCTCAAGATTGCCCACTATCTTGTACCCCACTTACACAAATAAGTACATTTTGTTAGTGTTAGACTCCTGAATTGCTGGCCACTACTATTACAACAGTAGTGTGATACTTTTTTTTCATTCTCTTCTAGCAAGCTTTTTTGGTGTGTCCTATTTGCTTCTCTTATCCTTCTTGACAATGTGCAGTTTAGGATAAAATGGTTTTGTCTATCATAGCAAAGTCACATATAACTGCTGCCAGCTTGAGTTTTATGTGGTATGCATTTAAAGTTTTACCAAGCTTTTGCCTTGATTGGTACAAAAGAAAAGGCTCCCACTGAGTGTTTTCCATTACCAAGAAATAATCTTCAAACTTATTTAGAGTTCTCTTACAGTAATTTGCTGCCCAGCTGTAGCAGTCCATCAGAAAGTTAGGGGGGTTGAGCTGTCAGAAGACTAACAGCAAGCTACATTGGTGGGTATCACCCCTTATAGCAAGGAGGTTACTGAGCCTTGAATCCATTCCTTCACACCCGCAGGACATAAGAAATAATGAGTTTGAATTTAGAGAGCACCATCCTTTGCATCACTCTGGATAGCTATGGCACAATCTTAAATATTAGGGCTTTTGACAATAGCTAAGAAAATACAGCTGGAGTGTGGTTCAGTCCAGCTGGGATCTAGACTTTTGGGCTAGTAAATTCAACACCAGATCTGAGTATCCTGCACCAGTAAGCTCTATTTCATTGAAAAATCTGTTTTCAAGAGAGGGATGTTAAAAGTTGGACCCTGATACTGATGCTTTGTAAGACAAGGTCTTTGGTGGCAGTACCAGCCCAAGGTGTTGATGCCCTCCCCTCCTCTTCCCCACCGCCCTGCCTCTTCCTACTGCTCCCGAGGTGTACAGGCACAGTTGTTCCCCCAACACTGTGAATCTTATGAAGGAATCAACAGAGCTTCTCTAGGGGTGTTTTTAGTTGGTTATTTTTAAGCTGGGCCAGTTCCACACTGGGTTTGCATGAAGGTCTAGTGCACGAGGGCAGCTGGACAAGCAGTAGTGAGTGAGGAAGCAGCCCCTTAGCACAGCTGATAGTGCTGCTGTTGGAGACTTCATGTTATGAAACCATGGCTGAGGAAAGGACTGCCAAAGGGCTGGGTGCCATCAGACTCCAAAGGCACAGGGAGAGCTGTGATCCCCCGTCACTTGTAGTTTTCAATTTCTACTCATTTGGTTAATACAGAGCAGCACTAAATTAAATACTTGACTATTAAGGTCAATTAAGTGACTTCATCTGCAGAATTGTAGCTCCTACTGGTGTCACATTCAGGGTTAGAAGCCAAATTTCTGGAGTTACTTTCCTAACACACAGGTCCAGATTTGCCTTCTTGCACAATGACACCCAGCAGAAAGGGGCTTTGTGCCTGCTTCAGGAAAACACTGCCTGCTGCCTGACGTTCAAGTACGGAGATTATCGCTGCTTCCTCACCTGTGAAAAGATAATTATGCTGCCCAACTTTCTAAAGAGCCTTGGTGTCTCCAGATAATATATACTACAGAGAGGTACTATATGAATTATTCAGACTAAATTAAATTAATGAAGACTGTGGAAATTCGGTTGCTTTTGTTTCTTTTTTTTTTCTGCACTAGGTTCAGATTCTGCAGTGACCCTTTGTGGTCTCAAAATATGCTGAAAGCAGAGCACTGCTAGCTCACAGCTCTGCTGAAAATATTTTCTTCATTGTCTGAAAATATATTAATTTAATTATTGACAAGCCCGTTTGTGAGATAGCTATTGAAGCATGACCAGCACACCACAGTGTTTTCTTTGACCATAGGCTGCCACAGGGAGTGAAGAATGAAAACTCAATGCAATCTCTGTGACACAGCAAGATGGATTTATGAGGAATTACAGGCTGGTTTAATAAGGAAAAAATGATCACTTGGTGTAGGATTATAACGACAGTTCTTGCACTGACCAGGAGGGACCTAGACAATGTCTGTCCAGTATGCCTTAAATCCTTTTTAACAGTGCTTTTGGGTTATCTGTGCTACTTACTGTCCCTGCTCTGGGCCTCTCTAAGCAGCCCCTCTCCCTTCCTTTGTCCCCAGGATGCCAGGAGATGCCTCATGGATGAAATTCTGCAATTCTCACCCCAGAATTTGGGATGTGGGGCTACCAGCACTGGAACACATAAAAGTCTCATTCTGGCAGCCTGCAACAGCAGCCTAACTGAAATAAAAATATGATTTATTTGCCAAAAAGCTGCACGACTCTTAGTAGAATGGATTTAAGAGACGTGCCTTACACATTATTCTTGTACTCAGACTTACCTTTCCTTGCTGAAGCTTAATCAGACCTGGCCTTTTTCCTCAATATGGAGAACTGGAAGCTGTCTATCATGCTTGCACCCTGGTTCCCCTGACTAATTTATAGGTTTTTTAACGTATTTTTAGCTTGTCAGCTTTTCCTGAATCACATAATCCCCTGCCCTTTCCTGGAATCTCAGAGGTGTTAGGGGTTCCTTTGAAAGCAGGCTCAGCTACTGGAGGAGTCTCCCAGCTTGGCTGGGTAGAGCCAGACATTGTTATCCTCACTCCTTTGAAGCTGCATACCTGAGCCAGACTTAACCAGTTCATTATTTTACTTTTCCTTGCCCAGATATGTAACAAGCCCTTTATTGCTTACTTTCAATTAACTCTACAAATTCAGGTGAGCAGCAATAAGAAATACGGGGAGGGGGCAGGAGAAGCTATATAGCATTAATCAAAGGGTCATGCAGGTGTTTTCCCAGTTTGCCCACTTTGTTACCATAGGCTACTGCATGATCCTGAAAACAGAGATTCTTGCCTAGAGCCTATAACAAACAACCTGTCACTGCTGGATTTCTGTTTATTTTAATCAACAAAGAGCTAATTTCTGGCTGGCATGCAGTGGAGCAGAAAGGCTGGAGGAGACCAGGCTTGGCCACACCACCCCCTTCCTGCTGATTCGGCAAGGCTGGGGCAAGCCCTGGTGCCAGGCAGCCTCCACCAGCCCCTAAACTGTGCCCAGGGCTGTGGACACAGTTGGGACATGGCTCCTGTCCCGGGAAAGAGCAGGGGATTCATAATTCATTGGGCAGTACCTACTTATATAGTGGCCAAGCCAGCAGGTTTATTTTTCCAGAGACAGATCTCACACCCAGACACACTGACCTGCTGCTAGGGGCCAAGGGAGGGAGGGAAGAGACAGCAGCAGCTTCTCAAGGTGAGGTTTTGGCAGCTGCAAAGAACATCCACTGTTTCTCTTCGTCCACCAAGACAAAGATGGTGCCGAGTGCATCCTAACTAAAATCTGAAGGGGAAGGATGAGGTTCAGGGAGACCCAACTATCCATTTTTAGTGCCTTCTCCCTTTCCTTTTCTGTGTGCAGCAATGCTTCAGGTTAAAAGCAACCATGGTTTGGAGTAAATTTATTGAACCACTGGAAACAGGCAGACTATCCAGGGAAGACTGTCTTGTAGAGCCTAGCTCAGGTAGGACTGCTGTCTTTCCATGGCAGAGTAACATGAGGCTGTGACCCTGGGGTGATGCGAGCACAGGCTGTGGCGTGAAGCGCAGTCATGCCTTGCTCTGCCAAGGGCTTCATGTGTCACCCCACAGGAGACAACTTCTGTGTCCGAGGCCAGGCTGTGGCCTGACTCACAGTGTTAGATGTCAGCTGCTAGCTACGAGTATGCACAGGCTGTGGTGTGGCTCTCTAGCTGCTGAGCGGCCACAGGGGACTTTTGTATAAGGTGCAATTAGAGGGTGTGTGTTTTCCTTTGCTCTGGTCTGTGGTGGGCATCTCTGAACCGGCCCAGCACCTCAGCCACGTGTAGCAAACTGGAACATAAGGGCGTGAACTTTTTTTTAATTTCACAAAAATAAATCCCAGCCATTAGGAATGCATCTATAAAACACATTTGATACTCCAGTATTTTGAGGCAAAATATGAACAAAATGGTGAGCACATATGGATGTTCTTGGTTAGCTATCTGGTGAGCTAAGGGTGTTTTTTACTCTTCTTGTTTCCCATGCAGTGAGCACAACAGACTATGTGAGTTCCCCACTCTCATTATCTGATCGCCTCCAAAAATAGGTTCCTGCATATTTCATCCACCAGAAAACTTTGTGAGAGAGAAAAGACCTACTTTTTTTTTTTTTTTTTCTGCCAGTTGTGCCTGAAGCCATGCAGCACTCTGAGCAACTACTGAGCAGCTTTCATACTTTATCCTGCTTCGCAAGGAGTCAGCTACATAGATGTCAGAGCCCTGAGGGCAGCCATGGGCCTCACTGCTCCTGCCCAGCCTCTGCTGGGCCCAGGAGCCCTATTTCGGCCTGGGATCATCAGTCCCTGAACCAGTGATGCCACAGCAGTGCTGGCTGTATGTTGGGACTCCTCAGTTGTATGTATTTCTGGTCCTGCCTTCAGCTCTCTCTCCTTTAGTTCCTGACAGGAGCCCCTGGATGGTCCCTGGCCTTGGTTCATCACTTCTCATCTCAGGGGCTGTTGATACACCTTATTATAGCCATTGTCTCTGCCCACTACGGTTAGATCCTGTGAGATGGCACCCACCTGTGAGGGCATGGCCTGTGCTGGGGTTACCCTCACATCCCAGCTCAACCTCATTTGGGAAAGCTGTCCCTCACCAAGAAGCAGTGGGAAACCACTCTGACAATACAAGTGTGAAAAACAAACCATCTTCAGCTTGTAGCATTGCTGTGTTCAGGCAGTAAGCACCATTATTGGCTTTGTGCTAAGTGATCAGAAAACATCTCCTACAGCCTGGGTCATGTGCTTTGGTAATGGCTTTGCACAAGAGCAAGAGGGATGGGATGGAGCTCAAACTCCATGATCTTCCTGTTATAGAGACATCTACAAGTCTTTAAAACACTCATTTCACTCTGTGTAATTTTAGTTATATAGATTACTAGTTATCTGCCTTGTGATAGTGCCTGGTTCTTACAGAAAATAAAAGGCTAACAAACCCAGTTTTCTCAAGCGTTTCTTCATTTGACACGTGCTCCATCTCCCTGACCACCCCAGGAGATCCTCTCCAGTTTGCCAATCTCTCTCTCATACGGGGGGACAAAGTGAGTGCTTCAGCTGTGCAAGTGCCCAGCCATGGGGAGAAACTGCTCCCCTTGGCCTGTGGTTGTCCTCTGGCTAGAGCAGCCCAGCTGCCAAACAAGCCCAGGTCAGCCAGGCTCACTGAGATGTTCATGTTTTTTCTGCACATTCACCCCCTCTCCTCTGATCCCATCTTTCCTGAGGATGCTTCAAAATAATAGCAATGCCCACCTGTGTAGCAGGTATGTCATGAGAAATGATGTATCTCCTGCACAAGGCATCATTTGGTGGATGCTGGGGGGACGGGGACAGGGACAAGCCTGTGAAGGTTGGCATTACCTGCAAATGAAATAAATTGTTTGTATCTCTGTGTGAGCTGATCACAAAATGGACACAAAGCTCAGAAACACCTTGCAGAATACAAACAAGATTGTCATAACGATGACTGATCTTGTGAAAAGCCACCTTGTTAATTCTTGGTTTTCTCAGGTATAGAAAAGCTGACATTTCTATCTTTTCTTTAAAAAATAGTTGCATACCTTATGAACAGGAGAGCTGAAGCCAGACCTCCATACCCTTCTTAGATCTTATTATTTGTCAAGATAACATTCAGTAGAAGCAAAACTGTGACAGAACACAGATTTTTACAAATACTGCCTCCACTGCACCCCTAACTTTATCTCCTTTCCTTCATCCTCCTTTCTATTTCTTAGTTACTCATTTCATCATTTTCATTTTCTTCTGTCTCTTTTATTTCTCAAAATCATGGGTCTTTCTCCTGGTTAACATAAGCTTCTGAAACAGCTATGAAAAACCTTGGTCTTTCCCCCCTGTCCCTACCCCTGGTACTGGCTGCGGTGACAGGAACTTGTCCAGCAGAGAAATAATAATTTTTAACCAGATTCGTTCTCTGCTGATGAGACGAATTCAGACAAAGCACTAGAATGACTAAGAGTCAGTAGCAAGACTACATAGTCATTCCCATAGACATGCTCATTCTGTGGCATCAGGAAGTTAATTCAACTCACACTGTCCCACTGCACTGCACCCCGGCACGTGGGGGAATCAGGAAATGACACAGGGACAGAGAAATTTTACACAGATTCTTGACATCATATGAATCATAACTGTATCCAAAGATTTTCTCAGAGACAGAGTAGCATTTCTTTAGTCCTTGAACATCTCTTCCTCAGCCTTTCCAGACGCTTCAACTGCTTGTCCTGCCCTTCCTAGGAGATATTTCCAAGGAAGATCTTTCCCCTTCTTTTTTTGCTGGGCAGAACCTCTCACATGGTCCCACTTTGTCCACCCTGGAGCACCTGAGACACACTGCAGAGGTGCTGACAGATGTGGTTTATAGTACTGGGAATGAGACCCACACAAATGATTCCTTTTGATGGCTTCAGACGCTGAGAACGTGGCTTTGCTGCTGCATTTCAGCCAGCAAGGCGAATGCCTTACCTCTCTCTGTTTCTTTTCCATTACTTAGGGCAAAGGTGACAACGTTCCTGTGTACCTGAGGCATGAAGGTGAAGTGAAGAACAAAAAGCTGACTAAGAAGGATATGGTGAACATCCTAAAGGATGTCTGGAAGGAGAAAATTGCACTAGAATGGGAGGTTGGTCCTGTTTTTCCTCTCCACAAGCAGCTCTGACAGTCAGTCCAGTTTGGGAAGCCAGGGTCTTGCCCATGTCCCGCCTAGTGTTTCATCTGGATCAAGCTGCATGAAACATTGTAAGAACAAACTACCCCAGCTGGCAGTAACCCTGCACCTGGCAGGGCTCTGACTCACCATTAGGATAGTGTCACGTGGATAACTGGAGTAGCTCCATCCCAGGCCGAAGAGGCTTCTTCTGCAGCTCCCGCTCCCAAGAGAGCTGAGTGCTCACGAAGCAGCTGATGCCCG
>NW_020799097.1:54244997-54280746 GCF_003259725.1 Athene cunicularia | reverse complement strand
CCCAAAATGCTGACATCAGAAAATAAATCACTTCTAAGAATACCACTATTAGTATTTCATATTCAGCAATAGAAGACTGACAAGGGGCAAAAAGAAGATCACTTCTCAAAAGTTGTTAATAGAGGTATGGTTTCAAAAAAATATAGTGAAAAATAATATATATAAGCATGCATATATATATATATAACAACAGGTAACTGCAAAATATCTACTAACTCTAACTGGGAAACAGACATTTGGAGCATCAGATTCCCATTCTATTTCTTCCTTCTCCTTATCTGAATTAATTTTTTTTCTTCAAAAATAATTTAGCAAGCACAAATTCAATTTGTCTTTGATTACTCACAGTTTTCCCCACTGATACTGAGTCAGGGAATACCTAGAGGAACAAATTGAAATTATGAGGTAAAATGTGAAAAAACATATGGAGAGCACAACTAGGAGTGAATTATTAGATTTTTCAGTTTTCTCTTTGCAAAATCTTGTCTTTGCCAAGTTCTACTCTGAGGCTGTGATTCAGGTGCCTTAACCATAGGCACATAGGGCTGTCTGAGGTGCTGTAGAGTGTCACACCAGCCTCCAGCTGCTGGTCCAAGCTGTGTGACAAGTTTTGTGCCATGGCTTTCAGCCTTGTGCCGATGTTTTGTGTACCTGAAACAACGCGAGTTCCCTCTGTTTAGGCACTTGAATTGCTCCTTTAGTCTTGATATTGCAAAAATGTCAACGGCAGTCACCACAGAACTCCCCATGTCAAAGGACCAGTAAAGATCCAGAAGCTTGCAGGCTTGTGTGTTTCACCTTACTTTCTACATCAGCAAATTATTTCAATAGTGCCATAAAGTGCAAAAGGAGATGGATGCAATATGGAGGAGATAAGGGTAGTGAAAGGAAGTCCCAGAGACTGCATACAGCCAAGAACATATCCCAGCTTCAGCCCAGTACCCCTGTGAAGAAAAGGAAGGTCACACTGTTCCTGTGGTAGTGTAAGCCATGCCAGCATGTTAAGCACTACACAAAATCCCACAGAAGCAGCTCAACATGACAAGGAAATGCAACCCTGATGTCTTGTTTATCTGCTAAGGAGTGAGAAAAGATGCTGCTGATGGTTGCAAATGGAAAAGTATTTTAGTACAACAGGACAGTTTATTGTATTCACCCAATATTATTGGTTAGATACGTGTCCTGGCATATGTCATGTGTTCTTCAGAAAGCTCAGATTCTAGACATTTCCTTCATTCCTAACAGTTAAAACTATCTGATACGCCATGGGACAGCTGGATTTGCAGTGCTATTCAGCAGTCACAAGTATTCCTCCTTTGCATTTCATGGAATACAGAGGTGATGAGCTACCACAACTAAATGAAAGAACATGTTATCACTTACTGAGAAATCAAAGGAAGGTGGGTCTTTCTTGCAGGATGCTCATCTGCTTGATTTTGAAACCCCACAACTTCAAAGAAACTGAATAGGAATGACAAACTGGAAATATCCTTTCCTACAGAAGGAAAGGCCATACCTATATTTCATAAGCCATTAGAGTCCAAATTATGAATGCTATCAGAAGCAAAGGATGTGCAGTCTGTTAATTACAGATTAAGTTTACTGACACAACAGTTTTACACAGAAATACTTATGTCACCAACAGAGATTAATGCCATCTTTAAAAACCTAACTTACTGGATGCTGGTTTTTGCTTTAATCTGCCCAGCAGTTTTGTGTCCAAATATGTACCCACCTCATGTGGCTGCTTGCTGGATGAGTAACTCAGGAGTGGAAAGAAAAAAGAGGAGAAAGTGAATTTTCAAGGGATCTGTTCAAGAATTAATTTATCCATGATGCTAAACCTCACAGTAATCTGTCCTGTCCCCAGTGTGTCTTTACTCAGTTGAAGTCCAGGTGGTGTGTGGAGCCTAATGAAGCCAGCAGATGACTCTTCTCCTACCAAGTTCACCACCCTCGGTTTTGGCTGTTTTCTTCAAGCTGGCTTTTTCCATAGAGGGGACTAGAGCATCCACTATCAGAGAAACAACACAACTCATTCCCTCTGCAAGTACCACACAAAGAAATAACAAACAAAATCCAGAGGCTTCATTTGTCCCTATACCAGGATCCACTCTTTAAACCCCATTAAAAGAAATAAATCTCTGCCAGGAAGCCCTCATCCTGCTGCTGATCCATCTGCAGGGGCTGAGCTGGGGCAGGGCAAGGGACGAGGAGAGAGTCTTGGGAAGGGACATGAGATGCTTTAAGGAGCACTGCCACTGCAAAAAGGACATACATAGAAGTGGCTGTCTGCGAGGACAAGACCCGTGGGCAGCAATGCACCTTGCTCCTCATCCACCTGAATGAAGCCTAATGAAGCATGGTCAAAGGTCAAAAGAGATGTTACAAAAACTGCTTTTGCCCTGTTTTGCTCTATTTACACTCCAGAAAACTTCCTTTTCTTTCCTTCTAGCTCACTTGGCTTGCAAATCATTAAAGTTTGCTTGGCAGCTGTTTGCAAGGGAGACGGGTACTTGAAGTACAATTGTTCATCCTGCATGGAGGAGGGCTCAGCAGTGAAGGCAGCACAACTTTTATATCACAGCACAGAAACAGAGACAACAGAAATTAATTTTACACTGAAAAATAAAAAAATAAAAAAAATCCAGGTACCTGGAACTTCAGCTTTACTTTGGCCAAAGTTGTTTCTGTAGTTTTGTCTACTCGCTTACACACCATAGGATTCATAGTAATAGTAGTGCCTGGGGCTGCCAGTGATGCAAATCCTCCAGTGTCAGAAGTTGCCTCCCAAAATAGAAAACTAGTATTCTGCTCAAAACAGTCTATGACCTCTTTTAACAGTTTTGTTTCCATTGCCTTTGCCTTCTCTGAGTGCCTACAACATATGATGGTAAACAAAGGCACCAGTTTTCTTATAACAAGGCATTGTGCTGACAATACATTGCATTTATCTTCAGGCTTCACTGGGGGGCTTCAGGGGATGTCCAGCCTCCTCCTACATACTGTGCTCGCTTTCTTTTCTTTAAACGTGGTTTTGGAATGATCAGTGTCCCTGGAGTGTCTGTTACTCCCCTTTCACGCTTTTTTCTTCACTTCAGAATGTGCAACCCTCTTTCTTTTTTTTTTTTTTTCTTTTGTATTTGTCCCTTGAGAAGTTAGAAAAAGCAATGAATTTGTGAAGCATGAGGTCCTTTTTTGAACAGTGTTGAGAGGTGAATATGACATAAGCAAAGTAATTACTTTCTCAAGTCGAATTGGCTCAATTCTGGCTGATTACTTTTTTGAAGTTACATTCCAATACATTTCTGATCAGATCAGCCATTTTCCATAGCTAGTATTTTTGGCTTGTGTGTTATTTTAAGCTTATCATTACCATGGGACTTGAATTCATTTGGAACTCATTAATAATCAGTATAATTCCTTTCTATTAGAAATTTCTTATTGGAGCAACCACTTGTGATGTAAAATGCAATTCCTATGAAGTGACCATCTCTGTAGATATACAGCTGGTGACAATGAATTAATACGTAACTTTATATTAAACTAATATTCCCCAAAATAATAAAAGCCTTAATATATTCCATGCATAGCTAATAGAAGATCAGAAGGATGAAAGGCACAAAGGGAAATAGGAATGTTTTCTTGGTTATCAGAATTCCTGGGTTTTGGTGTGGTACACTAGAGGGATTTTATGTTGCACAAATATGCATCTTTCCCCACATAATGTATTCTTCTGCCATGTATAATGGAACTCACAATGAGAAACACTGAGTAGCTGATGAAGACAGAGTCCTTCCCAACATTAACACAATGGCTGGCAGTTCATCATGTCTGAAGTGAAGATTTTCGAAATCAAAGACACTTGAAATCCCATGAAAGAGAAGGTTAAGAAAAAAAGAGCACTTTCTTCTTGGAACATGGACTGCAATCTTCTCTGTTTTTCTCTAATCTTCCACTGAGCAAATGTATCTACATCTTGACCCTCTTCACAAGTTACAGTTTTTGTCGAAATACTTGCACGCAGGCTAGCAAAGCTGAGCGTAAGTATTCATGTTGTTCTCAGGGGGTGTCAGTATGTCACATTTTCCTGAACAATGATGGGCTGTAGAGGGGGAAGAGATTTTAAGTAGCTTTAAAGAATGTGGAACAATTCTCTTGTTTTGTATCTCTTCCATATATATAACTATTCCATCACGTGGTGGCAGGAAACAAACACAGTAGTTCTGGCTAATTTTGGTGACACTGAGGTTTAAGAAAGAGGCTTTTCTATAGCTACACTTTTGCTAACTTTTGAATTTTTTTCGGGAAGATGAGAAGGAGAAGAGTAGTCAGCCAAAGCCAGGTCTGGAATCAGAGCCCCATATTGGAAGAGGGCAGGGATAAGACCATGTCCCATGAGTAATTAATTGCCTGGTCCAGATTGATCTTACTTCAAAGGAAAGACTTCCATGTCTGGAAAAAAGTTTCTTTCAAATGTGTGCAATCACTGCTAGCATTTCTGTTACAACAGATCAGACCATTTTCTCAAGAAACTCATGACTGCCTCTAATAGCTTTTGATGACTCTGCTTTCAGATTACTTCTATCGTTCCTTCTACCTCTGTGGCTGGATGGAGTAGGAGGTTGCCATTAAGCCATTTATATTGGCTTTAAATGTCAGCATGATCCATGGGAAAATAATTCCCACTGCACCAATGGCCATACGAAAGTGGCAACGGCTCTGTGCCAGGCAAAGGACTGTACCTCGTCTGACCAAATGTAATGTGGACAGTTCTCTGCAAACTGGTCACCTAAACCCCTCTTTGGCCCATGGCAACAAGTCTTCTCTTTCTAAAGTGCACATTTCTACAGAGTTTGCCACTAAAAACTCCCACCCTAGAAGTGCTAATTTCTTTCTATGCACCACCATGGAAACCTGGCTAGCACCTTAGGTGGGGGTACCTGCCCTGTGGGAAATACTGCCAGAAGTCAGTTCCATGCCCAGTGACAGTGCCCTGAAACCTCCCTTCAGTTTTCAGCATGAGGAGCGTTTCAGCTCCTAATAATGCAAAGAGTTTCCTTAGACTCTCAGAGCTTGGATGCACTGTGAGGAAAGAGACCTTCATCCTCCTAATGAGCAAATGTGTTCAGAGTAAATGCTTTCCTTGAAGTGTGTTAATGCTTTCGTCACCACTGGCTAATGAGCCTGAACTTGCACCTTGTACTAGATACTAATCAGATTCCTCTTTTTGTACTCTCTAAAGCAGTGCAATTGGGTCTGCGAGCTGGCAGTGATGCTATTTAAAAATAACCACACATGGGTGTTCTTATTCAATATTTCTGTCACAGGAGTTGGTAAATGTCTGGTCCCAGGCAAGACTGGGGTCCATTTTAATATGCATTGCACTCCTAATTTCTTTTAAGCTTATTATTAACTTATTCCATTTACAAAATCAAATAATAAGTCTTTTAATTAAAGAGTAACTATTTCTTGTATAATGTAATTTGATTTTTTTCCCTCAAAATTACAAATTACTTTAGTCTTGTTTTTTTCCACAATCATTTGCATAATCTACAACACTTTCAGGACTTTCTTTGCATAAATCAATTTTGCTTCTTGTTCACCTCATCACTTTCAAGGGAATTCTTTTCTGCTTTACTGGACTTAAATTAATCTTCTGTAGGAAACAGTGTCATGACACGGCCAGCATCAAAATCTGCATAATGAAAGCAATCTTTTCCATTTAAATTGGCACTCAAGAACATCACTGCTCATCAGCAGACTTTAGATCTTTTATTTCATTTTAAGTGAGAAAGACAAGCATTCTTTCTCTCATATGAGTTTCTTGCATAAGAATTTATTCAGAGACCTTTAAATTTATTGCAGTGCAAGTTAGGTGCCTAAATACCTTTAAAAAACAAGTATATGTGATACGTAGAGTATTAACATCACTAGCAAGACCGTCAAAATTGCCATGCTTGATCAGAGTGGTGATCTGTCTCATCTGGTTTCTCTCTGGGGTCAAAACTGATCGGAGAAATGCCTGAATAATGGATGTACGTGGAATCACTTATGATGAGAGGGAAATTTCTTTCTCATTTCAGGCATTCAGCAGATGCTTTTGCTGGTGATGATCTTAGATGAGGCTTAATACAAAATCTGTACTGAAACTTATAACTGAGGAGAGTGCTCAGTATAACAGGAGAGCTTCAGGAAAAAAAGCTCTTAGGCTGGAAGGGGGTTATATGCAAAATCTGTGTTGCTTGCCTCTTGGGTACTAGTACACAGCTGCAAAGCAGCCACTTCTTAGAAATCTCCAGGGCTATTTAGCTTTCCAGAGTAGATGCCCTTGTACTTTCCTTCAGTCTGAAGGGTTTATCATTAATAATTCTGTATTTATGTTTCAGTGTAAAAAAAATAATTTGTCTGTGGGGAGGAAAAGGACTTCTTGCCCTTTGTCCTGTAACAGAGCTGGAGGATGGTGCCGCTTGAACTCCTCGTGTGCGTGTAAGCCTTGGTCAGGCTCAAGAGCCAGAGGCTGCCCGCTCTTGGCTTGCCTCTATGTCTTTGCTTCAGACTCTGATATACCTGTCGTGCATCACTCAACAAAGGCTTCCTCAGACAATGCTACTGATTTAATGATCCCAGGAAATCTGTGGCCCACACCAACCTCTTCTGTTCTGTCCTGTCACATTTCCTCTCAAAACACGTTTTACTGGTTTGGGTCCAGTTGTCAAAAATAACATTCTTTTTCTTTGCAAGATGAAGATTATTTTCTTGATTTTGTTTGCAACTCACTGTTTCCATGTGAATATTTTATGGGATCAAACAGCAATGATATCTGCTTGCCTTTTGTTAAGTTTCCTGAGATGAATGAGAAGTTGCTTTTGTCTGCTAAATACAATGATAAAGAACATTTAAACACTAGGAAGAAAGTGACAATGCACCTACTTCTCCTGCATAAATGTGTGTTTTCCAGTCATTGACTATTTCGTTGTCATTGCTCTGATGTAGAAGGAACACAACAGAATAAACTGAACACAGGGAGCCTCCGATAAGAAAATATACATTTCAGAAACAACACTGAAGGTTATATTTAATTTGGTAGCATTTGTGAAAGACTTTTTTTTAAATTGCTTTCCTAGTTAGCATGTATTATTCCAAAATACATGCCTTTGATTTTAGAAATTGTCAGAGGAAATGAATAATTTTACCACAATTGTTAAAAGTCTTGTTTGTCTTACATATTCAATGCCAAATAAAAAAATCTGTTTATGCAAAATTTATTTATGCTAAGTCTTGAAAAAGATTTACATGCTGGAAAAGTGGAAGACATAGTGATCTTTTTTATTGCAAGACATGTTAAAAACAAAGCTTCTGTCTGACGTATTTCAAGGTACACATTTTTGTTTCATCAGTCTTCCCCTGTTTCCCTGATCTGCTGTGAAATAAACATAGGAGCAAAGTGCTTTTGACCTTAGATCAGCATTATTTTCAAATTTATTTATCAAAAATGTTTTTCAAATGAGATACCTTGGCTGGTCAGATGTAAAACTGAATAGAATGAATCCTTTTTGGAAAATGTATTCTATTTATCCCAGTATGTACTGAGAGATATATTGTGAAGGCACTCACATTTTCTGCAGTTGTGGACAAGACACCTGGAGCTGGAGAGCGATGAGAGCAGTGATAGTGACAGTCCCTCATTTGGACCATGGCAGGGTGGAGAGGGGGAAGCTGAATTTGATTCCTTCACCCTGTGCTGTTTCAGAGCTTATGTTGTAGTTACTGGATAAAATGGTTAGTGCATGTAAAGGCATGGTACAACTTGGACCTAAATCATCCATTTCCTTGGTGACTACTGCCAAACCCTTGGCAAGAGGGGAATACCCATGCTATTGAAAGACAGGGACCTTGCTCAGCTCTTTGGATTATGTTAGTAAAGCATCTATACGCTACACAGCGCTGACCTGTAGATAGAGGCACATGTAAGAGAGATGTAGGATTTTGGATACAGCCTTGTGGTCAGCATTTTCTCTCTGTCAGCCTTGAGCATCCTCCTACTGACAGTATTATCACTAGGTATTCCCTGTTCAGGCTGCTGTTTCCTTAATCCCTAACCCTCTCCAACCCCTGCACAACAGGGAGCACAGGGCTTGCCCTTTCCCTTCATGTCTGTGCTTGAAAACATTGAATTTCACTGGCTGAGAGTAAAGAATTTGCCTTCTACCAACTCTTAGGTTTTCATCCAGAAGAAAACAATTTGACCATTTTATGCCGTTGTGAAGAGCAGATCCTGGGACCAGAGGGGTGCAAGAAGGACAGTGTACTGCAAAACAGTAGAAAAGCCTACTGCAAAAAGGTTATGGGCCTAGTAGAGCTGGAGCTTCTACATTTGGGGTGGAATCTTCTCTATCTCCCTGAGGGCAGCTGATCATAGTAGTTGGAAGGTGGAAAAAGATCCTGCTACAGAGCAATCAACTATGGCAGATTCTAATATTGGGGGCTTTTGCTCTATTTGTTTTGGGTTTTCAAATAAAAAAACAGAGAGCATGCTCTTCATCCCAGGAGCTTTCACTCTAATGGGCTGTTAATGAGCTATCAATTACTAATGCAAAAGGAAATACACACACAGTACTATTCTTTAGCTGAAGGTTTGCTGTGTTTAAATGTTGGGGGCTATACCTTCCTCACCTGGGTCACTGGCCCTACACACATCCTTGTTTGCATTCACTCTGATACAAGGTCTAGCATGTTACGCTTCAAGCAGATTGTATATCTGAGGTTCATGAACTCGTGCTCTAATCTCATCCAACATTGGCAATTCCCTGGGTAAGTTGATATGTAGCACTTCTCTGCTACCGAGCAGTCGCAGTGTATTAATCAATGCTCAAGCCCTCTTGTGAAGCACACTAGCTGTTAATCTTATTTCTAGAAGCACCGTCTCCTTCTTGACTGTGGATTCTTGAATTACAATGGCTAAAAAGCATTTCTGTCCATTCACAAGGGGACAGAAGCTAAACTTTCTTCCACCCAGCCTTTGTCATCCACACAGTGAGGACTGATCATTGTCATGAGCTTGACCTTGTAATGAAATCGGTGACCTTGAAGGTGGCACAAGCAATACAAATCCTCTCGTTCACCCCAAGTTTAGAAGATGTTTGCCTGACTCCTTTGATCAGCTTCCTCATGAATGAGGAGCCCTCAGCAAGACCTGCCTGAACCGTTTAAGTCTCTCCCTCCCATATGGCACAGAGGAAGCATTTGTGTGGCCCAGGAGTATCAGGACACAGATTGCTAAACTCAGTGCTCAGGCTGCTATGGATCCTTTTCTTTCCTCAGGGCCCTCTCCTAGATTTCCCTGCATATTGTACGCCCTATTAACCCAATAGCTGTCCCTGCGGTAGCCTCCAGCCTCAGACCAAGAACATCATACCATCCATTCATTACCTTCTCTGCCCCATCTCCTTTACTGCCAGCTGACAGAGGTCCCCCTGACCAGGCTGCCTGAGCAGAGCAGCACACGGAGCTGCTGGTAGTGGGAGTAAAAAACAAATGGAAAGTGTTAAACAGTACAAAAGGGAAATTTTTATTTTTAAAAAAATGCACACGTGTGTGTGTGTGACTAGAGCACGTCAAATAAGCTTAACATCCTGGAATTAGCCAGACTGCTAAGGGTTAAGGTATTTATGAACTTGTTAAGAGATTAAAACATTATGCACTGTTCACAATGTTTAATTTTAACTGCCACGCTAGAGAGAATCTTTGATTACATTATCAGTTTATTCTCATTGAATATTAGTTGTTGTTTTTGTTTTTTTTTTTTTACAGTGCTATTTCTGTTACAAACGGTATTTCTCCCAATTGATTGGAAATGGAGGATCTTAATTAGCCAACGTTTTCATGCAGAGGATTCCAGCTGCTGAAATCCTGGGCCAGTATAGGGTTAAATGTCAGTCTAAAAGCTTAATGACTTAACTGAAAACATTTTATTACAGATAAAGAAAATAAATCCCATTCCCCAAGAGCCACAAACTATGTGTGCCACTGAGGAAGGGAACTGCACGAACCAGTAACAACTGATTGCTCCTGTACCAGCAGACGACTGATAAGACAAAAGTCATTATAAGGATCGAAGCTGCTGAGCTCCGTGGCCAGCACTGATGCTGCAGGGTGTGCTGCCTACCCAGGAGTGACTTTCTCCAGAGATGTTCAGTCCCTGTGCCTTCAGCTGGCTTTCTCAGCACAGGAAAGCAGGGATATATGCTTTCATGCTAGGTTTATGTGAGTGAGAATACCCCATGCTGCTGCATCAAGAAAACAGGCACTGTTTTTTACCCAGAGCTCAAAGCTCTGGTTTGGATTCTCAGAGGCTGCTGCCGGGATGGACACGATGTGGACTTTGTGCTTCAGAGCCCCACACAGACACATGCTGAGGGACCAAATTTATCAAATTCACAACAGCTCAGAATGAAGCATTTTATTTTTTTAATTTCCAATTTCTCTTCCTTCCTCAAAAGTAAAAAAGCACCCACCACCCCACCTTTCCCCACAGGCTTTCCCTTTCCTTGTATAAGGACATAGCTGGCTGTGACTATAACAAATGCAACACATGATGCATCTACTGACTGACAGCAGTGTCCGGAGAACATGCACCAGCAAAATGGACAGAAATCTCTCCTGGAGCACAAACACTTAGCACTGAGGAGAACGGTGCACTGTGAATATCACATAAACGTTTGGTTACATGTGTTTTAAGGCTTGCTTACACACAGAGAAGGAAATTAATCTGATGTTTAGATTAGGTTCGTGTCTGCACACTGTAAGTACAGATTTAGTAGCTTTTTGGCCAGAAATGAAATCAAAGATGCTCAAAACCACAACCTTTAAAATCTTTTTTCCAGGACTAAATCCTTAAGTTAACTGTTAAACGGGCAAAGCTTTGTCTCAATGAGGACAGAAAAATATTGCTCCTTCACCCACAGAAAAATGTATTTTAGCTGGGTGGGTGACTCCTCTGAAACTGCTGTCTCACTGTGAACACTGACCTGCTCAGGAAAAGAGGTATATAAGTCCTTCAGGGCAAGAACTGCATCGTCTTACATTACACTTTCATTTCTCAATGCAAGACTGCTCTGTAATTTTGTAAAAGCAGCTCTCCGAAGTAGGAGCCATCTTTATTCTGTCAGGCTGTGGGGCATAAAAAGTCCTGATCGTCAAGGAAGGCCCAGTACACCAATACCATGGACATACACAAACCCCCCACCTACTTCAAAAATATTAGACTGCAAATAACAGGCAGACAAGAGACAATGTGGCAGTTGTTTGGACAACTTTAATTCAGTCCATTTGCATAACTGTGTTATGGCCCAGTCTTACACAACCTTTTTCCCTTGCTCCCCTGCACTATGAAGTGCATGAGAGAAGGTAAGGCACTTGTTGAGCAAATGGTCAATATTTTATTTTATTTTATTTTATTTTATTTTATTTTATTTTATTTTATTTTATTTTATTTTATTTTATTTTATTTTATTTTATTTTATTTTATTTTATTTTATTTTATTTTATTTTATTTTATCTTATTTTATTTTATTTCCTTTATTCTCCAGTTTGTAGCCCCAGGCCTTGTCTATTGTAGACTTTTCAAATCAGCTCTGAATAAAATGGTATCTATTTTCCCCTGGCCTTTTCTTCATACTACATCGTTATTACTTCTGACTGCTTGAGACACTGGTTTATTTTCACTGCCTTGTAGATACTGCCTCCTTTGGTGAGTGGAGGATTGAGGTATTGAGAGATCAAGGTCAGGGTGGTGTGTGCCTGACTGAGGCAGCTGGACCTGCTTTCCCTTGAATAGTGCACACAAGAGTAGGTTAGCTGTTCAGGACCTTGCTCCCATCTACTTCAGCTATAGGTGTGATCATATCTACAATGGCAGGAAAAACAAACAAAAAAAAAGACCTCCAGGGTGATCCCATAGAAAAAAGGGAACATCAAATTCCTGACAGTAGGCTTAAATGACTAGATTTTGCAGTGACAAAAATCCTACTCAAAAGATGACTCAAGAATAGCCAGACTGCAGCTGGTACTGCTGCACTATGGAGAGCCTGCAACAAAACTCTGCCAGGTGTCAGCTGACGTTATGCACTGGGGTGCACCAGGCTGGGGCACATCAGAGGAATTTAACCTCTCCCAGTGCACTGCATGGTTTTTGCTTCCCAAGATCAAAGCCTGTGTGAGAATACTTGCCCCACCACAATCTAGCACAGCTGCCTGTTCCTGTCAGAGCTGGAGGGTCTTCTCAGTCAGGTCCACCCAACAGGAGATCCACACTGCAAGGGGTGAAGGGGAAAGCATTGCTTTGTGTGGAGAGAGGTCCCACTGGGACATCCTCAGATCCCAGTTCTCCTGTACTCCTTCCTGAGCTATAAGAAGGAATATTCTTTTTATACAAAGAAGCTACACAAGTTCTTTGGTTCTGCCTTTGCATCCAAAAATGCACAACTTTCTTCCTGATACTGTATGATCTTCAGTTACTATACAAAAATAAATTATCTGCTGGAGAATGAGAGCAAGCTGAAAACTTATTTATCACCCAACCATTATAATGTGGTTGATGATCAAACAACCTGTGAAGCTGAGATAATTTTCTTCATCTTCAAGTAGCCACTGGAAAGCCTCATTACATGCCTGAAGTTGCATTGCTTAGCAACAACATTTCAGAAATTCAAGTTATCAGCATGATCACTAATAAGACAGTAAGCTGCAAAAGAATCCTGAATAAACTAAACGCATTTGCATTTCAAAATAAATGAGAGTAAATGTCAGATTGTGTTTTGGAGTATATGAGCTCTTCTTAGCATAGCTACATTGCATATACTCAAGCATTTGTACAATGGAGGCAAATGTGAAATGTTTCCAAAATTTTATAAACACAGCATGTCTGTGAGCTGCGGATATTTTACTACTCTTCAACTGTTAACTTTAGCTGAAGAAGTCTGCTATCAGAAAAACATGCTGTCAAAGTATGGCACACACAAGAACAGTTAGAAGTGGTATATTCCACAGCAAGACATGACTATGAACAGGAGTTTCTGAACAATGGAGATACAATCATCACACTGAAATGCACAGGATTCATTTGAAGGACTGTTTGGTTTATTCAACCATATTTGGGAACACCTTTTTAAACTTCACAAATACTCAGAGAAGATATTTGTTAAATGTCATATGAAAACCCTTTGTGGCCTCTGTGTAAATATGTAGCCAGTTAAGAGTGACATGGTTCACAAAACCAGAGTAAGTCTGGGACTTTTCTGGATTTCTGGTGAAACGTACAGAAGAGAGCCATAGGAATGCTCGGTGAAAGCAAAGTGAACAATAGCCCAAGCCTACTGGTGGCATGTTGCCTTTCTTATCTGGTCATAATATTGAGCTGATCAGCTACCAAGAACAAAAGTACCTGTCAGAGACCATGAAGCAGATGGTTTGAACTTGTCCCCATTTTGCCTCCAGGGAATTAACTTGAAATGTTTCTGTCACTCGTTCACTCACAGGCATAGCATTTAAAGGGAAAAAAAACTTATTCCTGTTCCCTCTGCAGGCAAGCCTCACTTACCTACCGTCACCTACCTACTTGTAGCTAGTAGGCACTTTCTCTAGTCAGCATGTGTATGGATATTCAGGCATTTCCAAAAGATGCCACATCCCTCCTGTCCATAACTTGCTCTTTGGCTGTAGAGGAAGCCTCCTGGCCAGCTTTGACTCATTGCTTCAAAATGCAGTCACTGAACTAGAGGAGATGATTTTTTTTCTAGGAAAACCGCTGGGAATAAGCACAGAAATGACCTTAGAAGAGCACTAAGGGTGTGAGGAGAAGCATGCAGAAAGGAAGAGTGGCTGGGGTGAAGGCTACCCATGAACCTTTACCCAGCCCACCACAGCAGCCTCTGAGGCAACCTCTCAGGGCATCTTCTTTTCCATAGATCCCCTTGCTTTATGTAGGACCCAGGACATAGGATGGGTAGTTATTCACATGAACAACAGTTGAAACTCTCAGCTTTATTTTGTAAACACTAATCTTTATTCATATTAAGCCCGAATTACTAGTTTATTCACTGTAGTTAATCGCAATGATTTTGCAAGTTATCTTTCCAGAGCACTTCTGAGGTGCAAGGAAGAAGAGCTGGATAGTCAGATTTTACTATTGGGAGACTGATGCACAGAGACATTAATTAGGGTGCTCAGTCTGAGAGGTCTAAAAGGTGACTTCTCAGAGGTTTTGGTCATAAGTACCACTTTCCTGTGTCCAGAGCACAGTTCATCTCCATTATGTTGGCAGCCATGAATTCTCAGCACTTCTCCAGTCAAGCGCCAGGGTCTCAACCTTAGGAGTTAGAGATTGTCTGTGAGAAGTTTGTCTTCAGAGTTTTGCCTTCACTTAACTAGATATGTCAAATAAGCTTAGCAAAAGATAAGGCTGCTGACCCTACACAGACCACAATTGCCATTTTGCACCCCTGATGGAGAGATCTTATTCCTTTAGCAGTGTTAAGATCTGTACTTGTACAGTCTGTATTTTTACAGTTCTACCCAGGACAAGTTAAATATTTCCTTCTCAACTTCCCCCCAAGAAAAAAATAAGACCCATCCTTCAGGCTTTCTTTTAGTATTAGTTGTCAGCAAATAAAGACAAATTCCAAGCCAAGTTTTTGCTAGTCTAGAGGTCATTCAGTGGGAGAGCTCTTTTCCCTGCAAGGGAAGAACATGAATCCAAATGACAGGCAAACATATCTGAAGGAGAGAAAAAGAGCTTGGCCTTGCAAAAGAGACAGAAGTAATGTTGTTTGGATACTTCAAGAGTATGAAGATGTATAGTTTAAATGCCATGCTTCTTTCAAAGAGTGTTTTCAAAACACTTTTTATGAAGTACAGAATAACTGTTTTGCTGTAGCATTCAGGTCTTTTCCAACCTACAGACCTAGCCTGAAGTTATTTCATCTTGCAAGCAGATATTATTTTAATTTTATAATTTTTAAGGAAAAAAGTAAATACATGTGAAGTGGTATTTACCCTTATTTCAAAGCTGGAAAATACAATTGGAATAAATAAAAATTGGAATAAAATAATGTTGGAAATAGTTAGGAAAATGTTATAATTTTGAATACTGTGAAACCCCTTGTATTTTGACACCCACACACATCTCTTCTAGCCTACAAAATAAGGTAAGAATGGAAAAGAGCTCATTCTTCAGTCATGTTTAATGCTGAAAATAAAACATGTAGACAACCTTATAATTTTTATAAATAATGATTCTACAGTCCAGAGCAATAAATGTGAAAACTATGGTTTATGATAATGTATTCTGCAGTGACAGTAGAAAAATAGGTCATCATTTTGAGAAGGAGAGAAACTATCTATCATGTTGAACACACTAACAGAAAATTTGAAGTTGTTTCAGAGGCAGTTAGTCCAAGATATTGTTCTTCTGACCCCTGTGTCCCCAGGCACAGTATGTGAATGAACAGCTTGTCATGTCCGCTGTGCAGGGAGGGTTACTACATGCGTCCATCCCAAGGCTTGTCATGTTTTGTGTTAGGAATCTATCCATCTATCTGTCTGTCTGTATCACAGAACATTGATCTGTATGCCATTAACCAATCCGCATGAGTTTTACTGAGAAAAAAAAAAAAAAAAAGATGGGGGGCAGGGAAGAAATGGAAGAAAGGTGTTTAAAGAACAGAAGTTACTATTGTCAGCTATGTGAAATGCATAGCTAACTGCAGGCTCCTGTAGGTACAAGCTACCACAGAGCAATGAATCATGTTTTATCTTTACTTACTTAAACGCAGTTGCCTCAATAGGTCTAATTAGCCAGTTTTTCAGGCAGACAACACTTCAGTGGCTGGACTACAACCAAAACCAGTGGATTACAGGGAAAAGTATGTTCATCATGTACATCTCCATTATCACTAGGTGAAGATGGTCAAGTCACTGGCAGAATTTGGTTTTACCTTTCTCTACAAGTCTCCTCAGAGATATATTTGTCTCTGCAAGGTGTAGGTTGTGGGGGGAGGCTCAGTTCCACACAACTAGGGCAGGATGCTGAGCCTGTGCTTTAATAAATATTTGACACAAATCCTTTTCCAGACAGACAAAGGCAAAGGTTCCTTCATTTAATTGGTTTTCCAAATTGTCAGTGTCTGATTCATTTTACTCTGATGTTTTATTTTTTCTGTGATAATTGATTTATGTCTTACCCACTTTATCATTAAATTACAAAAGAGGAATTCACCAGATCCCATTTTACTATGCTTTTTTTCTACTTTTTCTTTTCCTTCTAGACTCTCTAAAGCAGTTGCTTTTCAGCAGGGAAAAACCTACTCAAACTTTTCCTTGCTCTCAGCCTTGTTTATCTTTACCCAGTGTTCCTGAAAGTGCACTGCTTATTCAGTATCTCAGGAATAGTCTGCTTCTGCAGACTTATCTCTGCATAAACTGACAGTAATTAGCCCCAAACAGCCAATTTAATGAGTTTGGTGAAAGTCTTGTTTCTGAACACTAGTTTTGGAATAAAAGGGTCATAGCAAAGTCAACTAAGAGCCATTTGTTACAAAAGTAAACTGATTTAGTTTTAGTTGACTTTGCATCAAATAGATGTCTATAAAATGTCCAATAATAAATGTGCACCATAAAAATATTCTAGGAACATTGAAAAGAAGGGCTATGGCTCACCAACAGCAGATATCGAAAGGCTGGTTGTCTCAGTCGATAGTTTTGGCTTTCTTTGTATGCAGCCTTGAGCAAAGAATGCTTCCAAAGGGCCATTCACTGTCCTAGTCTCAGACTTCTTTTTGTTCTGTAGCAGCAGTGTCTGCACACCTCTTTGCAATGAAATAACTGACATCTGTTTCATTCACCCCATTAGCTATTTCTGTGTAAAGATATATATTAAGACCCTGAAGGTATTCTTGCAAAGCTGACCTGGCAGGATTTTCCAGTAAAAAAATTTTATAGAGGTAATATTGCTGAAAAGAGAGGCCTGTCACACAGTAAGAGCGTGGCATGCCTGAGTCATGGTCTTGGTTATCCCTTCATACTTGCAGACAGCCACTTGGTTTGATACAGAAAAATTAATTCCTGGATTTTTTTGTTTAATTGTTTTGTTTGACAGTGGTTAAATAAAAAGCTAAATTCAATCTAACTAAGGACTCTTGGGGTGACATGCTCCAAACAAACAAAACATACCTAGTTTTTTGTGCATTTTGGGGTTTTTCCTTCATAGCAAGATTTGGACTTGAATTAGTTTAGTGCATGCAGCACTTCTTTGAAAAAAAGGCCTTCAAAAGAAGGGCTTTAGGTTTCAGTTGTCAAAATTATTATGGGGTGTGTTTTCATTTAATTCAGCTTCTGAATGGAGGAGCTGGTGAGTCCTCAAAGTACAGGTATATATACATATATATTTAGATTTTACATATATTCAAATGCATTTAACAGTTATGTACCTGCCTACAGTAAGAGAGGGAAGGATGAATATAAAAGGTCTCCAGCATAAAGTGAAATTTAGAGTGTTTTCTACACAAACAGTGCTAAATGATCAGAATCATCTCTCTTGCTCCATTCATTAAAGCAGCCTCTTCTTCATCTAATTCCTTAAATATATGCATGGCTTGGCTCACCTTGGACTTCAGTTCTAGGCGTCTAACTTTGAAGTGTCCTAATAAAAGTGAGAAAGAAGCCCTGTACTGTCATGAACCCAGACCACCACCCAGAGGTTCTCCAGCAAGAGCTGGTAAGCAGACGCTCCCCAGCATGCCTGTTCACAGTGGTAGACCTTTCTGATGTCCTTGTCATTAGCCTGTCTCCTTATGTACACCAAAGTATTGTCTGAGAAAGCTCCAAACAGGAAAAGAGGCAGGTGCACAGGTCTTTTATAATAGGAAAGCCTAAAGGAGGAAGGAGTTGGAGGAAAGAAATCCTTGAGGTCAGACTTGTCAGAGGTTTCTGTGTTCTCCTAGTCCGGCAGTGGGAAGGAAACAGGAATGAAGTAAGTCTGGGAATTTCCTAACCCCAGGCATTATCAGCCAATCCAGCGTTATGGTTTATAAATATAGATAGATCGTATTTTTCACAGCTGCAAAATGAACACTGGGGGATTTCAAATGTCTTAGTATCTGGCCTTCAGATATTCTCTGGCAGTGGAATTCACTCCAACTTTTATTAGCTCAGCTTTACTCTGATCTATTTAAAAGTTAAACTAAGGAAATTCTCTTTAATAATATACATAATATATGGATGACATAACAGTACCTCAGAAATAAATATTTACTGCTTCAGCATCGTCTCAATTAGGTTGGGATGTGTACGTTTAAGTATGGAACTGGGCAGCTGAGACGTGATATAAAATTCTGACTGGGTTCAGAGGAAGTAACTATCAATGCCAAACGAGCCTAACAGAGAATTACCTCATATTTTTCTTTCAAAAACTATCCTAAAGGACTCTGTGGTGGACCTGAACATGACTCCTATTGAGATCAAGCAGCTAATAATTTTTGTTTCAAGTGTTTTCTCATGGCTATCTTGTGGTCTGACTACTAGGACCCCCAGGGATTTTGGTGTTATTGCATGGATTTCCCACACAATATATGGTATGGGTTTGATTTTTTTCAGAGTGCAGATGGCTTCAGTTGTTAATCTCCGCAAATTTCCACTGACCTCTTGTACATGCACGGTTCTCTCCTTGAGAGTGGGTTCAATCTGACTCTTCTGTCATTTCTCTTGCAGCAATCGGAAGATGTTTTAAGCCTTTCTGGAAATAGACTTTTGGTGGTGGGCTCAGTCCCAAGAAAATAAGAATCTCTTCCTTGTTTCCCTGTGTTTTTCCCAGGGAAGATAGTTTTCTGGACAGCAAGAAAAATAAGGGAGGGCCGCACGAAAATACTTCAGGAAATGTTATTTAATGTTCTAGTTCCTACTTCAGCAGTTGGTATCTTCTTGTTTTGCGCCTTTTTCTGTTCTCTCTCAAACTCCACTCTTTCTTTTATATTTGAGTCATCTCTCCATATTACTGAAGAGGAAAATTCACTGTTTCTACATCATTCCTAGACACATTTTTGTGGGGAAATGCTTCCTTTTCTCCCTATAAGATATTTTAAGCCTTTTGCTACAAAATTATGATTCGGGTATCTCCCCGGGAAGTATGCAGATTCTCCCGTAGGCATAATATTTTTACTCCTTCACATGGGAGACTCTTGAGCACCATCTTCTGGAAAAACTGGGACAAACTCATTTTTCCGAGTTGGTTCCCGGGGAAGCTCGGCAGGTTTGGGGCAGTGGCCAGCATAACCTGGAGGAGCACCACAGGGTGCCACCCAAGGCAATCCCCCCACCGCCCCTTGTACCCCCTTTTCTCACGTTCTCGAAGGAGAACCCAAGCTTCTGCAAGACATTTGGACAATACAGGTACAGCTCCAAGGCAGGTACCACCCAATAGACTTCTCGGGCGAAAAGCCCAAGCCGGTTGTTTTGATACCAACAGCGGCGGCGCGGGTGGGGTGGAAATGGCTTTGCAGACCCATGGCTCTGAGTTTGTACATAGGCAGGAGCAGGTTTTGCCAAGCCAAATGTGAGCACAGATAAATATCTTTAATTGTGTTTTCAGCCTGTTGGATGTTTTCTGTGCTTTGACTTCATTGAGGTGTAGGTGATTTAAGTATGTCTGGCCCGCTCTGACAGGCTGTTTCTCTTTGTTACAGGAGAGGCTAAAACAACACTTCAGGTTATACTCTTACCTTGATCTCCCTTACTCAGCAACCTGACTTTCTCTGCTGCTTTCAGAACCACACCATAAATTTTTAGAGCTTCCCTTTGCCTCTTCTGTACCACTTCACCGGCCAGAGCAAATGCAGCCTCCCTCTACCCCAGCTGAGCAATGCAGGCTGAAATGCTGGTTTTGCCAGGCTCCACCACCAGAAGTCCTGGTTGCCACAGCCTACTCCCTCAGGGAACACAGTGCCAGCTACCCTGAGCTAGAGGGAAGGAGGTGGAAGATGGTCTCCAGGGAATCCTGAAGGTGCTTTGATGCCAGCTGGATCCTAAAAATGGCTTTGCTGATTGTATCCCAGAGAGGGACTTTGAAGCATGTCTTTCCTCCTCATGTACGCAAGAGCAAGAGGTACAGAGTCAGCCCCCAGGGATTCCCAGGCATTTGAGCATTTTGTGTCCATGGCACTGTGTATTTCGGGGTCCCTTGCCCATGTGCACTCCATGGGGCCACAGCTGAAGTACTGCATGGGAGCCTGCAGCAGCGTGGGCAGCGCTGGGCCTAACAAGGAGTGAGAAGAAGCAGGTCTGTCAAAAACTTCTTGTGGTGCAGACAACAATACACTCAGTCCTCCCTTTGGGACATGCTTGGAGAAATGCATTTTCATGACCATAGTAGTGCCGAGAAGCACCAAAACCTGAAACAGGCACATCAGAAAGAGATGGTTACTGACCAGAAAAGTTTAATATCTTAGTATAGGAGGAAAGCTGGATATAATATGGGCATCCATAAGTGAAGAAATGTTACATCCTCACTCAGGTTAAGCAGTGTTGCTTGAGGCCATTTAAGAAAAGACAAATTCTTATTTTAAGTATTTGAACTTCATAGGGGCTGGGTGAGAGCAGGAGGAGAAATTAATGCCATTAAAAGAAATATGGATCCAAAATTCTACTGAATCCAAGAAAAATTTAGGTTATTCTGGAGGTCATTTAATCCAATCTCCTGTTCAAATTAGAGCCAACTTTAAAGCTATATAGGGGTCCCAAGGTTGCCTGGGACCTTATCCAGTGAAGTCTTGCAAATCTCCAGTGTTGCAGAGGCTGCATCCTGCCTGGGCCCCAGTTCCAGCATGTGACCCTCTCACTGAAACATCTGTTTTTCCCTTTTTTTTCTATCTGTGGATGGAAAGTCTCTTGCTGTAGCTTGTGACTGTTATCTATGGTCCTGTCACCGTACATCTCTGAGAAGTCTGTCTGTGTCTTCTCCATGGCCTGCTATTAATTTGTTATTTAATTTTTAAAAATACTCTTCATGCAGAGGAAAGGAGTGAAGTTGTAGTAGCTAGGATAACTGCACCATCAACTTGAAATGCTTTGTTTTCTTTGTCTAATTCTAAAAAAAAAAACCCAAAAATAAAAAGAAAAAAAAACACAAAGCAGTGCTTTCATTGACTGAATAACAACAAAATTTAAGCTTACCATCAGCCTCAGATTAATTCAATGCTTTCACTCTCAACAACACCACTACAATATTGTTTTGAAAATATCTCCACTTTCACTCACACACCTGGGGGACTAAAGCTCTTCTGATACAGAGTTCTAACACTTGATCTGGGACTAGAAAAAACTCTTGCATTGTGATGACTTGAAACCTTCATGAACACACATGACTTGCAGGAGAAATCAAGATGCCAGTGGGACCCCTCAGTTAGAATGCATTTAATTTAGAAGAGGTGCCCACTGTATTTATATTGGGGATGTTACTCTGATTTAATGTGATTATGTTGTCTTATGGCAAGTATTTCCAGAAATAGAAGTTAAACATCTGGAGTTATGTCGGAAGGCTAAAATGAAGAGATGCTATTTTGGAAAGAGTTAATTGATTGCATGCATGCAAAAATCCTGCACTGAACAAGTGCTGGATGCCTGCAAAAGATTTAACCCACTTGGACAAATAATCTCTGCTTTGCAAGCATCACAAGATTTTCCTTTCAAAGAAAGGAAGGAAAAGAAAAAAGGGAAGTAGGTCTTAACAAATAACGTCATACTGTGAGGTTATTGCCAGGAAGATACTGAAAGCTTTTGGCCCTAACGAGATATGAAAAATCAAGTTCACACAACAACTGAGACACAAACACCTTCTCTCTTTTTCATTAACAGAATGCAAGGAGTAGATTTTCCTTCCTCTCAATTTTTGACAACTTTCCCACAAATTAGGAGCAGCTAAGCTGATCAAGATTCACACAAACTCCTCTTGGTCTCCCAAGGCATTCCACTAATGCTCTGCTTCCCACAGGACAAACTGCGAGTGCAACATACCCGGGCAGGGGAGTGCATCTTGGCACTGGAGAAGAAACACTGTGCTTTCTAGACCTGCTAGAATGATGGGTCTCGTGTCCTGGTTTTCTTTGTTTCATCTTTTGGACTCTCAGTGTAGCCCCAGTATAGGGTATGACCTGTAAGCACAGCTGTGCCATAGATGTTAGTAATAAAATGTTCTTATTTTCCCAACACCCTCAGGACTACAGGATAAGCAAAGTCCTGGAGAAAACATCTCTTAAAGGAAAGGATGCAAGTGCTCTTCCTCTTTCTGTACACTACCCACCAGAAGGTGCAGTCCTCAGCCCTACGTGCAACTGTACAGGAAGATTAGACTCCTTTATTAAAATAACAGCAATCTCCCAAACAAAATAGTTTTCTTTTTCCTTCTCAGAGGCACACTGTTGCTCGAGAGCTTGGGGAATGCTGATGGGTTAGAGGTGTCTGGGAGTAGCACTGAGGAGGGCCGGTGGTGGATGAAAGGCAGGGAGAGAAGCACTGCGGCCCAGAGACAGGGTGGGCCCAGAAGTGTACGAGCCCTGGTCAGATCCGTGGGGGAAGGAGCTCGCAAACCTGGGAAGAGGGACATTGTCTTGTGTGTCCTACCCTGAGAGAACCATGGCTCCCCGTGTTCCCCACCTGCAGCCGGACAGCCTCAGGTGGAGGGAGGGCTGGAGAGGGCCTGCTCACACCTCCTCAAGGGGTCACTTCTCTCTTACAGTAACTCTGGGATTCTCTAATGAAAACTGGAGGAGCTCTCACCGCTCCTCGTTGTCTCTCCCCTGCCATCCATAGTCTGCAAAGTCATTCGGGCCCTGCGTGCTCTCCTTGCACATAAGCCAAGATGAAAGCCAAAAACAAGAATGCTGCTGGCATCAACCATCCCACGGGAGTTTCCTCTCTCCTGCTAAAAACATGGTGCCTGCTGAGGCTGCAGGCATTGTCACCCAGTGCTTCCCTCCTTACCACGTTCATGACGCGTTTCAGATGTGTCAGGCAGTAAATGTGCTGTTTGCTGCAGAAAAGCAGCCAGTAATGCAGATTTTTCTATACCTTTGAGGTGGTTTTAATTAATTTTCATTATGTGGGAAGCCTTCCTACAGCAGAGACAGGATTGCTTCCCTTGTGGACATGGAGGTTTTCTGCCTGTGTGGCCTTGCACACTTCTAAATGCAAGCACTTTGGCAAGGAAAAGGTGAAGAACACATCTTCTTCTCCCCACGGCATGAACACACCAGTGATTGCTTTTCCAGAAGCAAATAGACCCAAAGGAAGAGAGATTTTTTAAAACTTAAGTTGGAAAGGAAAACTCCTTGCCTTTTCAGTTCCAGTGCACAGAAATATTCCCCACTGGTGATGAGTAAGGTCCACAAGAGGTTTCAGCTGGTGGCTTAGGTAATATTTCTTCACCTAGTTCTTAGGTGCTGTAAACCACTCCTGCTTAATCTAGAGCCAGAAGTATGAAGGGTCAGGAACAACGCAAGTAAAACATCTAGGCAGGGATTAGTTATTTCTTACAGGAAGACCAGAAACATGTTCCTGTGAGACCCCACCTGGAGTTCTGTGTCCACTTTTTGGGGTCCCAAACATAAGATGGACATAGATCTGCTCAAGTGAGTTTCAACCCAAATTGTTCTATGATTCTATATATTGCTCTCTCTCCCCACACCTCATTTTTCTGAGAATAAATTTAAGAAAAAAGTGGAAAAAAATGCAGTGTAGAAAGTAATCTCCTTTTTGCATCATTTGCTGCTTGGTCAGCCTGGAAGTGCCCTGGGAAGTGCATCGCAGCTGTGATCCCATTCCCTAATACATGTGTGTGTTTCCTTCATTGTGCAAATTGTTAAGTCTTCCTGGCTTTAGAGCTTTCAACATCTGTCTTTGTTTGCTTTAGCTACAGAAGAGAATTATTCTCCTTTCTGCTTTGCTAGTTTTTGCCATAAACTGAAGTAGCATGCATGCTTTCCATTAAATATATCATTTCAAACACAGAAATTTTCAATCACTTTTGCATATCCTAAGTACATTTGAAAAGCAGCATGCATTGCTTGAAATCCCATTTTTGTGACATTCAAAGGCAACACCAGCCATTTCAGCCACAGTCCTTTTAATTACTTTTTCTTTGATTAAGTCAAATTTACTTCCCAGAGTTATGTGCTTGCACAAAAATACAAAATACAGAAAGATCCTATATCAACAAAAAGACACTGGTTTTGCAAGTCACCCTGACTGCAAATATTTATCACTTGAACATCTGTCAGAGCTGTACTTCCTAGAAACATTTATGTTTATTTGCTAAATGCAGATGGAAGGAAAGGTGAGGAAGGGAGCTTAGAGGCAAAATTATACAGTATAAGAAATACAATCTAATGAAGTGTCTAAGGTATATGGATATTAATTTTGTCTCATGCTCTTTCCTGAATAATGCTCAAGGTTTCCTGTGTTTTTCTAAGTTGCCTTCGTCTCTTGCCTCAATTCAAGAGGTCCAAGTGGAAAGAGACACTGCTAATTTCAAACAGAGATAAAATACTTTTTTTTTGGTCCAGTGGAGCCCAGAAAACAGCCAAACCCAATATTACTTTTTATATGAAAAATTTCACATCTTATCAAAATTTGAGAAGGCGTGTGTGCACCTGGGAAGCAGTTGTTGAAGGAACCAGTCTGTATTCACTCCATCCCACAAGATCCAGCTGTTACCCAATTGTCATCCCTCTCTTGCGCAAACTTTAACTTCAGTCCCTATGGTCAAAATAACAAATGGCTAACGAGCTTTCATCCCATGTTGGAAATGCAATGTGCTCTCAACAAACATCTTGGAAAAGAATGTTTAGTCACTGAGGATAGGATTGACCTAATTGAATAAAATACTCAAAAAGTCTTCAGGATGTCACCAACTCTGCAAGTTACAGCTTGAGATGCTTTTCTGGCCCTTGAGGGGCAGAGTATGTTGGCAGCATATGCCAGGTCTTTCAAGACAAATGTTTAATAGACTTAAGGAGATTTCTAGGTTTGCTATAATAAGAACCTGACAACGGCCCTACTGGGTCAGACCCAAGATCATCCACTACGTTGCCTCTGGCAGTGGCCTGCAGCTGGTGACTAGGGAAGAGTGTAAGACCTGGGTGACAGTATATGGTACTCTCTCCCAGCCTCCGCTTGTGTTCAGCCCCTGAGTTAGAGATGTTTTCTTTGCATTTAACAGATCTCAATGGATTTTTCTTCTGCAATTTTCCCTCTTCAAACTCCTACAGACACTCGGCATTGTCAGTTCTCTCTCTGCCATACCCGCTTGTTAAGAAACAGATGAAAAGCTCTTTTTTTTAATGATTACTTATAAATAAATGAGAACATAGAAATAAGAAATCAATGGGCATTGTGATTCTGAACATGAGGCTAGAAATTATTAAATACTGTAAGGATGTAGGTGTTCAAATAGTCTGAAATCATGAAACCACGCTGCACTACTCATTTGTCCCATGTATAGCCCTCACCATGGTTGGCCAAAAACTCAGCCTAGTTAATCAGTGGATAAAGACAGATGAATGGAAACCTTTAGTTTAGGCATTTTTAAGCTGATTATAATATTTTAGCTGATATAGACATAAGATAAGAAATGGGTGATAATCAAAGTTTTAATGTCTAGTTTTAATGTTCTTAAAGGTTATGAGATTAACTTCTCAGAAATTAGAAATGTTAAATGGAACATTGAGAAAAGGTTGCAGAGGACAGATGAAGAAAGAGGGCTCTTTGAAGATGGATGATTTGATGACCCTGAAACGGACCAATAGACAATGTAATCAGGAGCAGAATCAAAGACAAGAGTGGAAAGGACTTGCTGACTGATGGAAATTTATGGACATTTTTGATCACTGAAAAAACAGAGAATTGAAACATCAAGGGAAACTGAGGTGGACTTTATATGATGTAAGGTTTAGAATATCTATATAAGAGGGAGCAGAGACTGATGTAAGTTGCCATTCACTGAGGTGGTGGCCCAACTCTGAGTTGTGTATGTGATAATAAAGGCAAACCTAGTGTGAAGCCTGTTCTGTTACAAATATATTTTATTTGTCTTTATCATCACTCTAGTGACAGGTTTGTAAGGCATAGCCTGTGCCACCTGGGCCAGTATGGGTATTTCTGAGAGGGTACAGAGACAAAACAGCCTGCTCCTGTGGGACCAGCTTCTAAAGTCACTTTCAGGATGATTCTGAGAACTGGAAAGGCAGATTGGTGTTGCAAAATCACCACCAACCAGGTGCACTAGAAAAGGCATCGTAGGAATAACTTGTATTTTTGTTCAGAAGCTTAAGGCATGTTTTAAATTTCACAGTGACCTTAGGCTGGGTTAGGAAGACCAAGTTCATGAACGGCCAAGCTAAGGCACAGCAAGGTCAACACAATCGCCTCTCTCTATGATTCAGAGGCAAAACTGGAGTAGGAAAATGTTGTACTCTAATGACAGTACACATGGCCACCTAGGGGACAAGGCATGGCTGTAAAAGCAATGGGCATCTTCTATTGGCATCTGAGTGCCAGTAGGTTTTTTTCCTAAAAGCAAACTTTTGAAAGCCAAAAGCCACTTTGGGATAGGAGGAGGTTTTCCAGCATGGAGTGGGAGCACATGGCCACTTTCTGCAGCTTCCTTTTTCTGTAGGAAGAGTAGTCCAGAATTTCTGACTCTGCATTTACAGTAAGGATACACCAAAGTAACAGTTTCCATCTTCCTTCATACCCACAGCAGCCCTCATATTTTATCATAGTGTTCATTTATAATGTTAGAAATTCTAGTGTTAAAACCAGGAATATCATATATTTCCCAGGATTCCCTATAGACCCAGCATATTCTCCATAGCTTTGAAATCTGCTACACTTCTGGAATCTTTATTTTTTCCCCTATATTTTACTACAGTGAACCTTTGTTGACCAAAAGAGAGAATCTGCAGATTCCCTGCTCAGGTGCACTTGGCTGAGCACTAAACTGTAGGAGCTGTAGTAGCAGTATCCAAAGCTGGCAGCTTCTTGGAGAAGAAAAGTTGCCCAAAGCACCCTGTTGTTTGTGATTTCAGGTTTGCTGTCAGTCTGAGCAGTGTAAAGATACCAAGCTAAGGACAGCCAAGTCTCTACACAAAATTTTGAAGAGTGATCAGTAATGTTGTTTGTCTTAAAAGGCCTGAGTTTCTGGAAGATGCTTGTCTTTTTTTTTTTTTTTTTTTTTAAATTGTATTTATTTCAGGCTGGGTACAGGAGAGCATGACTAGGATCTGGCAGTTCATTTTTGCAAGTGAGGGGTTTTTGAATGCCAGCTCAGCCCTGTGATGAGTGTAAAAAAATATTATGGACTAGTCATGGAAAAAATGGCCTTTTAGGGTTTTCTTCCCCCTTATTCATGGAGGGTGGGGGTGTACTAGACCTCCAGCATCTGTGTAGCCAGAACTTTTTCATTCTTTTGTTATTTAAATTCTTGACTTATCTCCAAATTAGCACCTTGCTATACCCATCTCCACTCACAATTGTTTGTTGATAAAAAAAAAATGTTACTGAGCAATTTGCTTTGAACCTGCTCCCTTTTTCTTCTCTTTTTAATATCACTAACTTTTTTTTTTGCATGCTGGCAGATTCAGCAGAATAGGATGTCCTCCTGTTGTCCTTGTTTCTGATGTTAAAAAACCTGTTCTATCCCTTTGCAAGCGACTTTCTCCTATCAGCCTACAAACAACAAAAGAGGCTTTAAAGATAAAAGGAAGAGGGAGACAGATTCATTTTTTAATAGTCTGGGGACTGGACACTATCCCCTAGAACAGTGGAGTTCGACTGCAAAATCCTAGAGATGACTGAATTAAGCTCACACATGTAATGTCTTGTTCCCACAGGACAGTGCCGGGTGGACTTTCAGCACCGATCTGTTACTAAAAAGATATGTAAAAAAAACCCCAAACATGATCTGGAATCAATATATTATTATTTCCTTTTCTTGCTTTCCACATTGCTGCTTGCAGCCTGATAATACTGTAACCTTTGGAGTCACCTCTGCAGAGATCCTGTTCTCTCTGGAGCAGCAGTGGATGTTCTGCAGCCTTTTGCAACTTTCCTAAGGTCATATAACAAAAGTCTGCATCTAAACATTTTTATCTTCTGCTTTATGCTTTTTCGGGCTGAACATGGAATCCGCAGAATCTTGTGCATTAAAAAAATTGTACAGATATATACTGGAGATTTTAATTTTGAAAGTTCCTTTTTCCTCAGCATACTATCGCTAAATTTGTTTGAAACAGCCTTCCTAGAGTTTCCTCTTTTTAGAGGGGTGCTGGTGCCCTCTGTGTTCACATTAACTCCTTCAACATTAGCACTTTTTTCACAAATGCGATTTCTTAGAAAGCTGGAGTTTAGCTTAGCATGTGATCTACTCTAACATATCAAAGCAACTTTCAAAAAATAAAAATTCCTAAACCTCTTACACAACAATTTACTCTTTAGACATAATCATCTTAGACTGATAATCTAACTTATTAAAGAAGAAAATGTTTAGGAAGGAAGAAAATGTCTAGGAACACTGTTTAGGAAGATTGTAATTCTGCACCAGTAAAGCTGCAGCTTTTCTTCATCTGAAGAACTGAAATATACTGAAAATAAGCATATATTTTTTGAAAGTATTGTTCTAAACGTGTCAAAGCAGCAGTATTTATTCAGTGTTTATATACAGCAGAAACTGAAGGTGCAGGATGATACGATCATGCTGCAGTTTTCATTTCCTGCATAAAAATAAACTGTGTACTACAGATTAGAGTGATCAGACAACATTTAATAGATTCCCAATTCAAGAGGTGTAATGATCAAGATAAGATGACATAATGCCCTGAAAAATAAGATTGTGAATGATTTAAAGTCAGAATAATGTTATAATAGGTGGCTTGGGGGCCTATTGTCAGATAGTATGTTCTGGCCCTGGATATTTGAGTTACCTAAGCCATCTTTATTACTACCACAATAAAAATGAATAAGAGTAGGTTATGTCTCCCATTCACTGACTAAATGTCAAAGCTGATGTTATCTAGTGGTTGATGTCTTACTGTAAAAGACGTGGTGACCTACATTTTCTAGTTGCTTGTTGTTTGCAAAACAGTAATCAAAGGTGGAATTGATTCTTCCACACTGGTCAGCAAAATGCTAAAGACTTGAAGAGGAGACGTTCTTCTTGGGTCAAAGCAAGAGCTAATCTTTCATGACACGGTAATTGTGGGGCTACCCATGCAGGTTTTCCAAATAGACCCTCTTTTTTCTTCTCTTTATCTTGCCCAAGCAGAAATTGGGCACCTCCACCATCTGTCTGTTTTTTCTGGACCAGTGACCTCCTCCCTAGAGCTACTGTACAGTAGTTCAAACCAGGTGCTGACCCTAGGCAATAGAAACGGGTGTGATGTTTCCATGAAACATCACAAAAGATTTACTGTGCCTGTGTCTACAGGTTGCATTAAACCTCGGGCTTGCAGCCAGGGTTGTAGTTCTGGTACCTGCAGAAACCATGCTCATGGTGCACAGGCAGTAGTTCCAGTGCTTTCTGGGAACAAGGGTCTGGTTTCTCCCCTGGGCAGATGGTGTGCTCTGAGGGATGCCAGGGAGGAAGATGGCAGTTTGAGGCCATCAAGCAGTTTATATTGCTCTGTTAGTACTGTGGATGCAGTGTGAGGAAATGGGACTCTAGCTGTAAATACATGACAACTCTTTTTTATATTTCTCCTACAAAAATGCATCTAGTACACTTACAGGTATTGATACTGGAGGAGACTGTTCTTAAGATAGTGAAAAATGCAAACAACTAACCTAACAAGTTTTGTTACAAAAAGACTAATTTCTGTTATTGTACCAAGGTTTGGGATCACTTGTGCAACAGCTTTAGGTGCCTCAAGATGCAAGAGGCTGTTGTTGAAGGCAATAGGAACCAACACCAAGATGGTCCAAAATTGTGAATAGAATGGGCACAGCTACATTGGCAAGTTCCTGAAAACTGGAGAAGACGGATAAACCTGGCCTTCTCACCAGAAACAACACCACAGTGAGGAGTAGGGGTTGTGATGGCTCAGACAGATTTTGGCAGTGTTTGAAGTGGGTGAACTTTGCCTAAATAGCACTTACGCCTTCCTAAGAACTGTTCTAGCTGCAAAGTGCAGGGGAAAAAAAAAAAAAAAAGATCTGGCATAGCTAAAACATTAAGTTGTACTACATTTCCAGGGCTTTTTAAGATGCCGTACAAAATCAACTCATGACATCATGTAAAGAAAGGCCTGTGATAAATTCATATAGAAAAACAGCCTGTCTGGTTTTTGGGAGCTCTGCACATTTTGAAACATGGCACACTCTCAGAACTGGCTGTTGGCCTCATGTTTGGGAAGGATCTGTGCTCAGCCTGCTTCATGCCCTCTGTTAGCAGAGACTTGGCTTTTTGAGCTGGGGGTCCAAAACTGGACCCGCCACACATTTCCAGAGGGCAGCCAGAGAGCACAGCTCCATGGATGTGCTCTGGTGATGCTGCAGATGAGCCGTAGCGAGGAGCTGGCAAGGATGGGTCGCAGGTACAGGGCTGGGCACTCCCATTGCTCCTGCCGGGCCTGGGCTGCCAAGAGGGCTGAGGAAGGCAGCTCTGCTCTGCCCTCAGCTACAGTGTCGTGTCCTTCCATGCTGTGCTTAGCATCACCTCTGAATGCTAGCATCTGTGACACAGTGTACAACGCTGTCCTGAGGGTCTCCCATGGGCCACCCATTTCTCCTTCGCCTCCTTAATACACTACGAAAAAGGATTAACATAATGAATAAAATGTAAGTGATCTTCAGACTTGGATGCTCTCTTTTTCCTAATCTGTTAGCTTTCAGTAGTTTAACACAGCTATTACTGCAATGCATTGGTAGCTTGCAGAGGGCTGCAAATGTCACATACAAGGAGCTTTCTAAGAGCTTGCATTTATTTTTCAGAGCTAATTAATAGTCCCTTTCTTGAGAAGATATCCTCATATATATCTCCCTCCTCATAGGTTGCCCCTGCCCTCTCGGTTTACAGCACAGAAGGGCAAATGGCAAGTACTGGGAAGTTGGATAGAGTCCCTTAAGAGCTGAAAGCAGTGCTTTTGGATAATAACTGGGATGGCAATTTTGCTGTCCACTGCCTCAGATACTTACAGTTACTTTTAGCAAGACTTTAGCAGCTGTTTTACTGATTATCTAGACAATTTACTTCTAAGGCCATACATGGGACAATCTTTCAACTGTGACGAGCTTGGTGTGCAAAGTGATGTCCACCTCCCTGGTCTCTTCAGAAAAACAGCACTTTCACAGATACTAAAAAGAAGAGAAACTAAGAACAAGCTTGTTTCAGGTTTGTGGTTGCTAGAACAATGCCAACAGAAGTGTGGTTAGGATCTCTGAATGTACGTGCCAAACTTGTCCAGAAAGGTCCTGTCACTTGTATCTGCAGGTCTCCACAGCCTTTTCCAAAAGCTGTGCAAGCTTATACACAATGCAAACAGTTGCAACAGTTCTTCCCATCTCTCTGTTTGTGAAGGCAAAAGACCCTGTAACACCGCCTCACCTGCAGTAACAATCACAGGTCTTGCTTCTGCTGTTAAGAAAGATTGATTAATTTGACCTGGTCACAATAAAACCAGGATAAACTGGGTAAACACACTCACAGTGTATTAGGATTAAAATCCTACCTCCAGGAAAATGTGGGAGAACAGGACACGGTAAATCTCAGCACTACTAAACTGATTATATTGCACAACCATTGTGGTATTAATCAGATCACTGCATATATACAGTGTGTGCAATGCAGTTGAGCTGCTGTCAGTATAAGAAGTTTTATCTTTTTACTCTCGTTCCTATGCACTTCTAAATTCATACCAGAGATGATGCATAAATAGAAATTTAATTTACTTTCCTCTTTCCATTGACAAGACCCTGCCACCAAATCTCATCTTCCAGCATTGCTGTTACGTCCCATGCATTCCACATATTTTAAAGACTCACTTTGAATAAAACCACACACTTGCTTTCAAAGTAAGCCAACTCCTTAATTTATTTCTGAGGTAAAAAAAATTAAAAAATCTTTAATGAGAATAGACTTCTTGATTTGGAGATCCAGAACTTGAAAGCCTTGCCAGCAAGATTACCGCAGACAGACAGCTGCCAGAGCACGCTGCATGAGATGAGCATCACACAGTGCCTGTGCCTGCACATCGAGATCCTGCAGGATGAGGGGGGCCCTGAGCAAAGAAGCTGGTCCTTAGCATGTGCTCCTGGCAAAGTGGATTTGGTCATGCAGGAGCAGACAGGATATGCAGGGTTGCATGAAGGCTTTCTGCCCACACAAGAAAAGTGGGGTTTTGCAAGAGGTGAGGACAAGGCCATAGGTGGTGCTGGGGAGAGGGGTAGGAAATGGCCTTGGCATTGCTAGGCAGCGTGGGGGAAAGTCCTGCCAGCCCTGCGCCACCCTCCCTGATGCTGCAGCAATGGGCTGGGCAATGAGCTGAGCCCACCCCACAGCTGATGCGCAGCACACACCTCTTTCACCAGCAAGCTCCTGAGATGAGCTGCATGGGTTGTTGGTTGATACACGGGGAAAATTACAGATGTTTTCATCAGTTAAAACTACTTTAAAATATGTAAGCTACTCATGAAATCTGCAAGTTGAGTCTGTGAAAATCCAAGTTTCTGCTCTAAAAGATACAGGGAGCCAACAAGCTGCTTCTGTCCAAATGGGAAGCATTTCTGCCAGGGCCTTCTCCAGGGCAGCTACCCAGACCTCGATGCTTCCTCTCCAAGCCCAGAAGTGTGTGACAGTCTTGATCTGACAGCGTCCATGGCAAAACACTCAGCTCTGTCTCTGAAACCTTCCTGAATTTTCTTTCACACCTGAAAGGTGCTGGTTGAAGGTGCTGAATCACAGCAGCACAGCTCTGCAAGTGAGACTTTGCAGGGACAGAGCGCTGCAAAAGAACGAACAAAACCTGAACCCTAAGTCGGACTAGGCAATCTCCAGCCAGCCTCCTCAACATTTTCCTGCAGTTCTGTAATTCTTATCACTGTCTCACTGTTTTCTTTCAACACCACCACACTACCAATAATCAGAGCCAGCACAGTACTTAATTGTGTGTAAGATATTGTTATTTCCATAATGCCAATATGTCCTCCTAGGATCCCGATTCCAACAGTGTGACGGCTCCATCATGGTAGAAAGAGGAAATTTTATTTGGATTTCAACTTTAAATATTGTAAATTGCAGAATGACTCATGACATCAGTTTAACAAAAATATCCTTGCACTCTCAGATTTAGAGGTCTCCTTTGAAATAACATTTTCAGACACCTTTGTGCTCATAAAAAAAATAGGAGGCACCCTGCCAACAAAGTGGCAAATTGTGCACAATTACATAAAACTAAGTCTAACAGGAAGCTTTTAACTCTGAGAGCTGATTCGGAGAGAAATTTTCCATTAAAATTACAACAACCTGCAGCCAAGGAGCAAGACAAATGTTTCAGTTTATCAGCTACGGGGCTCCTAATGTTAACGATGTGAACTATATTACAAAACTGTTGTACTAGTCATGTTTAGTTCAGTTAAACAATCTCCTAAAAGTATGTTTTCTATCTGATCGATCCATTAGGGTCTTCTGCTGTTGGGGCTCTTCTGTGGGGGAAACAGTATTTTTGCAGGCCAGGGAGGTATGTGTAGAAAACAACAGTACTGAAAACTAACTGGCTGCACATGGTCAGAGAAAATATGCTGTATTAAAGCAGCAAGGCTTGTCAGGGAGATGAAAGAGCCCTGGCTTGTGTTCATATTCAGCCGGTTAGATAGTACAGCAAAAACCTCAAGGCAAATGGTTTCATTAAACATTAATTTGTGAAGCGCTTCAAAGTTAAGGTTGAGGCATGCTTCTGTATAATACATAATATTATTCATCATCTAAAAAAGTTGTTTTGGATGCAATTAAGGAATAATCCTATGACTCTCAGCAGTGATTCAACTGAATTCAGGGAGGTCTTGCATCATTTAACACAGGCAAACATAAGCAGAGGAAGGGCTTGCGAGTATCTCCCTTTTAATTTAGCAGATCTGAGGGGAAAAAAAGTGCGTTAGGGGTTTAAATCGCGGCCTTCAATTCATTTCCTTTAGCCTTTCAAGTTTATCAAAGTAACTTAATTCCTAGAAGACAGCTAGAAGTTGTTTACAGTCATTCATGGTGTAGTGAAAATTGAACAAATGGTAACCTTCACACCAAGACTAGTTGGAAAGTTCTGCATAGGATGGACTACGATTCAGCTTTACTCTCCTGTTCCTTCCTCGCTCCTGAGCCGAAGCTGCTGCTGTTGCAGTAAGTGCTCAGGAGCAGCAATGAGAACCTCTTTCCAAGCAAGTGCCCAGTGAGCAGAAGTCCAGTGGGGCTGCGACCCCGGAGAGGACAGCAGTGTGGAAGCCAACACGCAGAAGCAGAGCACCTGTGCACGTGTCCCCAAGTGCTCCTCCTGACAAAGGTGCTGGCTGGGCAGCACAGCCCCAGCTGGCAGCGTGGGGCAAAGCTTGCCTGGTACAGCAGGATGAGTAGACAGGTGCTAAAACTAACTGCACGTACCCTTCGGTTTTTATAGGTATACCTACCTTCAGTGTCAATGAATAAACAAAGTTAATAGCGCAACTTTTAAAATTCAACTGTAAGCTAAAAAATTTTAATCTATGCTTTAAAATGTCCTTAATTTTTTTTAAAACACTTGGAACTATTCATGGCAGTTAGCACACACAAGCTGAATTAATGAAATACAGAGGAAATACAAGAAGATTATTTTTTCTTGTTGTTTTTGTAAAGTACGTTAGAAAGCACTTACAGATCTAAGTAAGAATATACTTTCTATTAAAAAGAATTGTCTTTATATTCTACTTGCTTACCAGTCTTCTCTTAATGCAGCATGCTATGCTGTAGTTGCTCAATGCATGCTCATAACAAGAAGTCCTGAAAATCACTGTAATTTCAAGAAATGCTTTGTAGGCCTGTCTCATGTAACAGCTGTATTATTGATCACGTCCACAAATTTCTTACTGCAAACCAACTATTTCAGAATCTCATCTAGCTCCTTCACCAGACATAAACTACTGTGCATCGCTGGAAAGGAAAAAAGAAGAGGAAAGATGTAGAAACTTGAATCATTTGTTAAGAGAGTAGTAGCTACCATGAATGGGGTCTCTCACACTGGGGCAAGTGAAGATTAATTTTCTACCATACATATAGCTCTAATATTCTTTGGTATCAAAATTACAATTGTCACTGACCCTATTAAAAACCATCTGAGGTAGGAGAGCTCAGCAGCACCATACCTAACACTACTCTAGTGCCAGCTCTAGTTTGGAAACTACTATTAATCTTTATAGGAAAGTTGTATCTCTGCAAGCAGTAACTCAAAATGCACTAGAGGCAACCAAACAACTTTTCAAGAGCCAGCTTAATGCTTGCAAGCATGAAGCTAGGTGTAAGCCAATTTGGTGAAAAGCTATATGTTACTCTGCATTCGCTGCCCACTGAGTTGCATGGTAACAAATTTTTAGTATCATTTAGTGTATATCAAAGAGTTACCTTTGATAACATGCCATTTTCTTACCAGGAGCTTGCCTAGCTAAGGAAACTGAGTGCCAGAAGCCGGGGGGG